>NC_051437.1:17005856-17020374 GCF_001649575.2 Kryptolebias marmoratus | reverse complement strand
CACACACACACACACACACACACTCATTGTTCTAATTAGATTCGTAGCTAAATAAAATGCACTGTTTTTTTGTTTTGTGACATAATCACTAACGACACGATGAGAAGTAAAGATGTAATTTTATTTCCACCACAGGAAAAAAAAATCATGACTGGAATTCTCAGTAAACATCAGAACCAGCTGCAGTAACATCACTGGATATGAGGTTATAGCTGAGGTAGCACAATTAAAGTGTATCCAATAAGTCATACATAGATGGTTCAAACACACACCAGTTTCTCAAATTACTTTACCCTCAACAACATTTGATAAAAAAGTCAGTTAATGTGGGATATCTCTCAACAGAGCAACACAGAAGAGGCTGAAAATGCTTATTATGGGTGTAATAAATCAGAACAAAGGGAGCAAAACATTAAAACATCAATTCAAATGACAAAATTAGCTCAACAGTGTAAACTTGCACAATATCCTGTGTGTTACTAAAATATTATTTACCTGTATACCTGTTAATGTGTGTGTGTGTGTGTGTGTGTGTGTGTGTGTGTGTGTGTAAAGGATGTATATGAGAAAATGTATGGGGGTTACTGTGTGTGTGCCTGCTGCAGTGTGTGGTGCTTTGTGTCTGCTTAAAGCTGAAAGTGCTTGTTTTTTTTATCAAATCTTGGAGAAATGTTCCCTCTGTGTTTTGACTGCCCTGAGACAAAATATCGTGCAATAAAAGGAGATTTCGTGAGTGTGTGGGGAGGGGTGTGTGTGTGTGTGTGTGTGTGTGTATGTGGGTGATTGGGTGGGTTTGCCGCTGCGGCTTTGCAGTCCCACGTTTCAATCTTTTAAAATTTAATTATTGGCTCAAGCCTCTTTTTATGGACGCCTTTAAAGTCTCATAACCTACTGTTCCACTCGCTGTTTGTCTTCTGGAGCTTCTGCAATGGATCCAGTCCGCAGCTGTCCAGCGCTGCCTGCATAGAGAAAGAGAGGAAGACAAGAAGAAGAGAGAGAGAGAAACATTTAATAGATGCCATTTAGGTAAATCTTAGTTTAAAATAAATAAAAGGGGAAACCACAGTCTATTGTTTAGCTCTGTAGTGTTTTTAGAAGCAGGGATGGCTCGCGTAAAGCTCCATAAAGTCATGAATCTGTCCGCATCACCACATTTAAAACCTCACTTTCAAATCCCGACAGGGCACTTTTTTTTTCCTCTTTTTTTGCCAACTAATAGTCATAATTTATGACGTGCGGATCAACATGTGCTCATTGGGCAACAGCTTCCTGAGTGCTTAACGAGCATCAAGTCGAACACTTCCGGACATTAATTGGGCCATGCCAGCCATGGTAAAGTGCTTATAGAGGGGCTTTACATGGTTAGTATGTGAATAACTCCTTATTAGATGCAGGGAAGAGGAAAAAGAACATCAGGAACTGGGCAGACTCTGCTTCACTCGCCGTGTTTTTAATCATGACCGATAATGTAGGAATTTCAAAGGTCCAGCAGAACTAAAACTGAGTTATGTTGTGACGTTAAATGGTACATTTTCGACAAGAAAGCGAAAGAGAAACTTTAGGTTCAAGGATGTGATTGTGGATGGGCCCGTGTGGAGCTGTAGGTAAATCTAGGCCTAAAAAGAGCACATCAACTAATTAAAGTCCCAGTTTAAATTTAATAATAATAATAATAATAATAATAATAATAATAATAATAATAATAATAATAATAATAATAATAATAATAATAATAATAATTTTAAAAAACTGCCTACATCAACTTTTAATTTTCCCAATTTATAATTTCTAATATTAAATATATCCTCCCTTCATTAGTATAAACTATCTATTAAACATGCTTTTTATTCTTGATTTTTCTTATTTAATTGGTCAAGATGTTTCTTTTATATATATATATATAAACAATAGTAGAAATGTGAGCCAAAAGGCTTCCTCTCCTCGTGCGTGAAAAACCGTGCGTGTCATTTGCCTCACGGGCCGCAATAAAACACTAAAACACGGGGGGAAAGAATGACCTTTCTGATTCTGCACACTGACACAACCTCTGCTGCATTCCACTCCACTCCACACATAGGGCTTCACTGTTCAGCCCTTTTATTTACAACCTCAGCTTTATGGAGCCGCGTGTTTTTCCTGTTTGTGTGTGTGAGCCACAATAAGGGAAAATAAATAAACTGGGTCTGGCGAAACAGTTCATTTCAAAATCGTTCCAATAGAATAAATATCCCCTAAACGTTTTCGGATTTTTTCCGCATTTTAAGGTGTTTTTACCAAATGCGTCAAAACAAAAAGGATTTGCCTAATTATACCTAATGCGTTTATAATTCCACAACACACCCAGTTTCACATATTGTGAGGATAATAAATAAAGATACTTGAACCACCAAGCAGGCTTTCTTTTGATATCAAATTTGAGGTTGCAGATTAAGAGGTAAATTAACTTTAATGTGCGTTAAATTTGAGCTTTTGTTGCCAAAGTTATCTTCGCTGACAATTCAGGATTAAAAAAGTATATAAATCCTATACGTTTCGTTTTCATGTATGTTTTACACTGTCATCAACTAATTAGATATTTCATGCCAAAGTAACATGGCGAAAAAACAAGAATACTATTGAGACACTACAAGGTCTAACTTTTGGGCTTTGTTTGCCTGGATTCTGTGCGCTGCGGATGTCACATATGGGCACGAAAAGGTGAAGGGAAACTTTTATTGCACCAGCTACTTCCTTCTCTTTGTTCTTGTCTCTTTTTATGGGTCCTTTTTCAAGATCCCAAACAAGAGCCCAAACACTGTTAGCTGCACGTTTAGGCAGCACGTATTCATCCTATTGAGGAAATCAATGCGCCGAACCAATGGGCTGCCGCTGCAGCCGGAGCGACGGCGACTTTGAGCGGCCATTTTCAGTAGAAATATTGATTATTTTATTGATATCTCTTATAGCTTGTTGCATAACGGGGAGTTAATGTGACTTGTCGTTTCAAGTGCATGCATGAAGTTTTATTTTCCATTTAAGTTTAAAAGCCTTTAAATTGAGGGGGGAAATGGGAGATAAAAAGGCTCTCTGTTTGCTCTGAAAAAAATAAAATAAAACTGAGAGTTCTATAATGTTCTGTTTTTTTATTTTTTATTTTTTTTAAAGAATTTAACTCAGTCCATATTGTCTTAAGAGCAGTTAAAGTTTTCTTAAAATTGCGCAAAACACCTCTGAAGTAATTTCCAAAAGCCATAATTTGCTGCAGAGATAATTATCGGTTCCTGTTTCCTCTGTGTGTGTCAGAGGAATGTCGAGGTAAGATTAGAACAATACAAAAAGACAGGAACATGTGTATGAGGAATATGAGGCGCTGTGGTTTACTTTTCACTCTTTAATAATAGTTTAAAGTTTGTGTTTGTATTGTTGTAAGTTAAACGTACTAGACTCTCGTTGCGCGCTCCTGGACTGTGGATGAATTTATCTGCTTAGCTGGGGTTTTTATTATTATTATTTATCTAGTGGAGGTAGTTCATAAATAGTCCTGTTACCTGCATGAGACCCCCCCCCCTTGCTTTCCCTCCCTTTTGCTGTGCAGTGCCTTCATTTCTGAAGCTGCCTGGGTTGCAGGGCTTTGCTGCAGAGACAGTTGTTGGTGAGCTGGGGAACGTCACTTGTTTTATTGCCCTCACAGAAAGAGAGACCATAAACGCATTCTTACCAGCTCCACACACACACACACACACACACACACACACACACACACACACACACACACACACACACACACACACACACACACCAACCTCCCTCCCACAGTTCACCGAGAAAAGCATGAAATGTGCTCACATGCATGCCTGATAATTCATACACAAAGGAAACATTAACAGTTTGTTGGGGGAATCATTGATCTGTCTTCAATTAATGCCCAATTTTTGCGTTGATCTTCACGGGGAGCAAAAACGACAGCCTCTTAATTTTATTTTTTTATGTTTTTGTATTTAAAACACACACTCTCTCTCACACACATCAATCGACAATAATAACTTCAAGGTTAAAGGTTCTGCGTTACACCTCAGTGTGTGTGTTATAGGTGTTATTTTTATTCCATAACATCACGTAATTTGTTCATATTTCCTGTTTCCTTTCACTGAACGACTGACCACTTTATGTTCTTTCCTCTCCGCCTCCTGATCCCGACATGCTCTGAAACTTCACACCAAAAGAAAAAAAAAGAAAAAAAAAAACAAGAAAAGAAAACTTCCCATCTAGTCGAGCTGGATATAGTGTGCAACTCCACGTTGTGTTTATCGGCATTTAGCACTGATGTTCAAGCGCTGAGCTAAAAGCTACAGTTTCGCCTCAACTCCGGGCGTCTCAATTGGTTGAGAATGGTCAGCTGACATTGTCATATTGTCTCTCACCGAGCCAAGCCTCGGCTATAACACTCGGGTTTTTTGCGTCTTAACCGGAGATTGGAAATTAATAATATTCAATCCTCAAAGTGGCCCCGCGTCCACTTGGAGAGGCAAGGAAAAGTCAAGGAAAAAAACAGAAGATCCTGAAGAAAGGTGTGGTTGTTTGACACAGGCGGGAGGGAGATTTACAGAGAAGGAGATTGGAAGAAGGAAAAAAAAGAGAGTCCGATAAAGAAGTGGGGAGAGTTGGACTGAGGGTTACACGCAAGGTATGAATTCTTATTTCGCAAACCCGTCGCTCTCCTGCCATTTATCCGGTGGTCAAGAGGTTTTGCCCAACGTCCCCCTGAACTCCACCACCTATGACACAGTCAGACATTTTTCGTCGTACGGCGCTGCGGTGACCCAGAATCGGATATATGCACCTTTTTACTCCCCTCAAGAAAACGTGGTTTTTGGCTCCGGCAGGGCTCAGTATGAGTACGGATCAAACGTGTTCCTCCAGGACAAGGACGTGCTGCCCAGCTGCAGGCAAACAAACATGGGACTCAACTCACAGAGCCACATTGCTCAAGAGTACAGCCTGGATCAAGGGAGAGCAGGAGCCCAGGAGCAGAAAAGCAACATCCCGATCTACCCGTGGATGCAGCGCATGAACTCACACAGCGGTGAGTTTTACTACGACAAATAAATTAGGGGAATGGGCCAGTTTTACGATATGTCTTACCAAGAGAGTAAGTTACTTTTTATGGCCCCCCATAAAACATTACTGTATCTGCTCGACTTGTAGATGGGCCTTAGCATGTGCAAACAAACAGCTTTCATTTTAACAGTGATGTAGTAGCCATAATCGGCAACAAGAGACAGAGACAATGAAATAAGGATGCTTTCATAATTTTGTATTAATAAAGCAAATATGTCCTTGGAGATAAATTGAATTGGAGCAACTAAAATGTAGTTATATTTCCTCTGCAGATTAAAATTTTACCAAATGTATTAGAATTTATGTTCAACACTTTCATGTGATTAAATGAGTATCTCTTCTTTATATTCCAGCAGGAGTGGGCTACGGGACGGACAGGCGCAGAGGGCGTCAGATATACTCTCGTTACCAAACCCTCGAGCTGGAAAAGGAGTTCCACTTTAACCGCTACCTGACCAGGCGCAGACGCATCGAGATTGCCAACGCGCTCTGCCTAACCGAGCGCCAGATCAAAATCTGGTTCCAGAACCGACGCATGAAGTGGAAGAAGGAGAGCAACCTGACCTCCACGGTGACTGGAAGTGAACAGACAGGAGCCTCTCAAGAGGAGGAACGGAGTGTCGCAGCGGAAGAAGGGAAGGATGAAGACAAGAAGAAAGAATAGTGAAAGAAGAAACGAGGGGAAAGTAAAAATAAAAAATAAATAAAATCACCTCACGAGCATAAAAAAACCCAACACAACTACCTAAAAATGGACTTGAGAGCGACTTCACTGCATGATGGCTACCCTCGCCGCTCTTTATTCCATGTTGAGAGTGTGGAGCCTTGTATCCAAAATATTTCAGCCCTGTGACATTTGCAGCATTGAGCTCTTTTTGTTATTATTATTAATATTATTGTTGTTATCATTGCGATGTCTCACATGTATTTGTGAAAATAATAAACAAAGAAAAAAGTATTATTTTCTTGGTTATTTCACGATGCCAAGAAATGTGTGTATTTACCCAATTCATCACTGTGAACTCTTTGATCACCTCACCAAACACAGTGTTGGTTTAGCTCAGTATTGTACATGCACATTCCACGGCACTATGAGGAAAGGACCGGGCGGACACTTGGAAACTAGAGTACTTGAATAATCCTCAGAAAAAAGTGGCCTGCATTTGTGTCCAGTCTACTCGCGAACAAACAAACAAACAAACAGCAGAAACGCCTGTATATAATGAAAGCAACAGTATATATTATGCAAATCCTGCGCATTTAGCCGCTTTGTTTGAGGCGCTGCGTAATGGGGAAAAAATGCGCCTTTAACTTCCCCCTTTTTTGATCATTTGACACAGTTTTATTTTCTTGTGAGATAGATTTGTACACTCTTCACTTTTGTTTGAGAGTTATAATGTCATGTTTTTGTCATAGCTGTGTATCATGAAATAAAAATCTTTGTAAAACTTTCATAATCTTCTCGTCTTTTGAGGAATAGCGATTACGCATCCACACTGAGTGAAAGTAAACGTTTGGGAGCTCTTTGGAGTTTCACAATGAGCTTTTGTGGCGTCAAATGGTGACAGATATGCTGGAGAATATTTTTTAAGGAACTGTGACCTCTTTGATCCTAACTTTTGGACTGAGTTAACATTTTTGTAAAGTGGGATTAAGTTTTAGTTTAATCTAAGCACCATAAATTATCTTAACTCCTCAACGTTTATAATGTATGTATTTAAGCCTAAATATATAATAATTATAATATTTTTAGTTATTTTTATGAACCGTTGTTGTGCGGTTAATTACGGACCCGAAGCGCGTCCCTGGCACACGGTTCTGCTCGGTTCTGCCCGTCCTGCTCCATTCCAGACACCAGATGACGCTCTTGTCTCACTGTCCTGCCCTTTTTGCGCCAAAGATCCCTGGCTGGTCCCCAACAACCAACAGCTCAAAGTTTACCGGACACGTTTCTCCTATTCATCAATATCCCCATTGAGTATCAAGCCAATTTATGACTGGCCAACATGCGCACGTGATCGCACACAAATACCCCATATTTGGGCAACGCGCGCCGGATCAAGAATAAGAAAGAAAAAAAAGATACCAAAGCCTACTCCACCTATAAATCCTGGATTATTTTTTTAGAACAGACAGCTGTGAATTTTCCTAAAGCGGCTGCCAAGAAAAGCAATGATCAACAAAAACAAGGAAATACCCGCAACACGCATCCCGCAGCCCTGTCGAGTTTAGAAAGAAAAGTGTCGCTGGTAGTTTTTTGAAAATGAGCTCTTATGTTGAAAGCTCCACTCTCAGGCAAACAAACGAGACAACTTCTCCTAACAGCATGTTTACTTTCGATCTATCTGGGCGCAGGTCCAGCCACTATGAGGGTGTTAATGTGAACGGGATTTACTCCTGCCCCGTCCCCTCGACCTCTGTGGAACGGGAGGAGATGAAAACTAGCCTGCTTGGCGGCGCGGATACTCCTCTCCCGTCGGGACCACAGATCACCATGGTGTCCGGCGGCTCGTCCGGGGACGCAGGCGGGCTGAACTACGGCTGCGGCGCTCTGGTAGGACTGGGGTCGGACAGGGACCCGGAGAGGAGCGCAAAATGCGGCGGCAACAAGAGCCAGGAGAGCGACAAAAACGCGGAGAGCGCGCAAACAGTGAGAAGAAACGCAAACCAGCGGCAGAACAGTGAGCAGCGGCCACAGATTTATCCATGGATGACAAAACTGCACATGAGCCACGGTAAAGTTTGCCTGTTTTTTCCCCCACCTACAAAGTGCGACTAAGATGCTTTCCCTTATTCACTCTTAACGCAGCAACACTTCTTTTCGCTCGTTCCAGTGTCCCTCTTGAGTTTTATAGGCCAAAAGCAGGAAATAATAAAAACTCGCAGCCATAAATTTTATGACAAAGGCATCTATTGCTCGTAAACCTGCTCTGTTACGGTGAAGAGGTGATATGTGCTGTGATTTATGGTGGTATAATTGGATAAGAGAACAAAACTACGATAAAACTATGGACTAATATTAGAAATTTTGCTTATAGTGGTATTTATTCCCTTGCTTCATTTACAAACTGCACGTTTAACAGAATCAGACTCTGCGTGGGAGAAAAAAAAGAAGCTTTTAGCCTTTAATTGAACTCTGGGACACACCAATGCCCTGACCCAATCATGAACTTTTCACCTCGAAAAGATTTGAATAGGCATGCTCCTTCTTCATGCCTTCGAACCACTGACTGACTATTTAAAGTGCAGCATGGACTGAAGGAAAAAAAAACGGAACGAAGGGCAGAAAAAGGCTGTAAAACTTGTTCTGTGTTCTTGCATTTTGCAAATATGCAGAAACACACAGCAGGAATGTTGAAATAATTCACTCCCAGCAGCACAGGCCCCGTTGTTTTACTTAGCAAATCTGTGCATGTCTATAAATAGGAAAATAGCTGGAAACCATCAGTTTATGTTTGTTTTTTCTTTGTTTGGCTACATTTATTCATTTCTACGTCTACGGTTTTAAACAGCTCCTCACAGCCGCGAAGTTATATCAGATTGGGACTTTGTTTTTAACAAAAAGGCCTACATTTAATAATTATTTGATTTTACATTTGAAAGTAAACAAATTTTATTAATATTTTTTGCTTTTGTGTGTATCAAACAATGAAGATAGCTGTGAATCCCAACAATTGGACGTAAATAAATATCTTCAGACCATCAACATAATATTATTTATTTAGCAAATGTATTTGATCAGGGTGAATGAAGTGGTACACACACAAAAATGATAATTAAACTGAATGACTGATTGGGGCCCTCACTGAATACACTTTTGCTTTTTCGATGTTTACTTGTGATTTAAGTTGAATTTAATGTAACAATGCATTTAGCTCATTATTCATATTTATTCGCCACTATAATGTTGCTGAAAGCTGATTTATTTTGATGCCACTTCAGAATCGGAGGGTAAACGCTCCAGGACCAGTTACACCCGCTACCAGACTCTGGAGCTGGAGAAAGAGTTTCACTTCAACCGCTACCTGAGCCGCCGCAGGCGCCTCGAGATCGCCAATACTCTGTGTCTAAACGAGAGGCAGATCAAAATCTGGTTCCAGAACAGACGAATGAAGTGGAAGAAGGACTCAAAGATCAAAGTGAAGGAGTAAAAAAAGCGCACCCTGTGAGCATCCCCCACCCCCCCCAACATGCAGTGCGCAGAGCCATGGAGTGCCGCCGCCTGACCTTCGGATGAACCGCTGGGAGCAATGACATCATGACACCGCTCTGTGTGCTTCATCACCAATTATGTGTCACTTGCTGCAGTTTGGGACCTAATGTATTGAATATCACTCACTTTGATCAATCGGTTTACATTTTTAAATTAATTTGCTGCCTATGCGATGATAACCCCACTTTAGTGCGCAAAGAGGGGAAGCGAGGAGGCTGAAGAGGAAGATGGCTCCGCATCTGAAAAGCTGGATGACGTTGTTAATATGTGTTAGAATAAGAGCAGTGCGGAAAACGTCTGGGGCCCTTCCCCTGCCCTGTTTAAAATTAAAATGCAAGTTCTGTGAATCAAATTAAATAATATTAATAATAAAAATAAATAAATCTCCCCTTTTTATTTTCTTTTTTAAAAAATCAGTTGCAGTCCGGTTGCCGTTGAACGTGTGGTGTGTTCAGTGAGCAGTGAGTGGATCTTTGTGAAGGCACCATCCATGTTGTCTGTCTTGTGAATCTGGATCATCCTGTTTAATTAAGTGAGTGTGTGTGTATATATGTGTGTGTGTGTGTGTGTGTGTGTGTGTGTGTGTGTGTGTGTGTGTGTGTGTGTGTGTGTGTATGTGTGTGTGTGTTAATGCTGTAATGTGCAATGACTCCATGTAGTGAACTGAAGGTGCCTGGTATAAACACGAGGCCCAGAATAACTGAGAGATGGCCTGTCTGTTGATTGTAACCAATAAAGTCATTAAAAGTAAGGAAAAGTTCTGCTGTCAGTGCTCTCATTGCTTTAATCTCCACAACACACGTCAAGATATGCAAAATCATACAAATAACCTAATGCAATATTTTCTCTGAATAAAAAGTGTCCTTTTGTTTGATTAGGTTTTTGACTCAGTCTTCGGAATTTCTCAGGCTGACAAACGCGCTCTGAAGTTAAAGGCCCCACCATAAAACTTTATTGCCCCCTCTTCCACCTCGCCACAGGCGCACACACTCTGCTTCCTGTTTTGTCAGGAAAGGAAGGGCCACAGGAGCCCGTTAGAACAACACAAAGTGTACGCTAAACTCGGACTTCCACCTCTGCAGCTAAAAGGCCACATGGCCACTTCAGTCACCATTACGTTTCAGATAACGCAGCGCTTATAGAAGAGCTAAAACCACTTGTGTCTGAATTCAGCCGTGCAGCTTTAGTGGAAGGACGTATGACGCAGTTTAGCCCAAGGTTATGAGGCAATTCATCTCTCTAGCGCTCCTTAAAGAAATTAAAAGAAATCAACTCACCTCTCGAGCTAACAGGTTCACATTGAGCTTCCTAATAGAAGCGGCCAGCGCTGCGTCCACTTTCCCTGCGCCCTGCTAGGCCTAACCTTTAAGTGGACGGTGCATTCAGTCCCTTTTTGAATGTCTTTCTTTTTAGGGGTATTTTAAAGTTTACAAGGTTACATATGCCAATCGCCCCAAAGCAGGGCCTGTGAATGGTGCACGAGAAACACGTGGTGTCATTTAAGTGGGTTTTATGGCCTGGAAGAGCTGACAAACCTTCGATATATACACATCATATATAATCTTAACTGTCTGGAATCGCAGCTGCCGGCTTCCCCCTTATCGGAGGGAGAAGGGGCTCTGTGGCAGAGAGGCTGCAGTACCTTTCCCCGGACTGTGGAGTTCGGCGGTGCGGAGGTCCGAGAGCTGCTGCAGTAAGTTGGTTTTAACTTTGACTACAGGCCCGCGTCCGAGCCGTTGTATTTCCGTGATGTTAGTATATTTGTTTAATCTCAGCGTGGCTTTCAGTGCACCATTTTTTTTCCACTAAGGAAAACTTAAACTTGACGCTTCTATTTGCTCATAAATGTTGATGGAAATAGGTTGTTTGTAAAGAAACGGAAAAAAATGCGCATTTAGAAAGGATATCCGCGTGTAAACGCCAGAAAGGGAATTATATAGAAACACCCTTCATTGCTGTTTGGTTGTCAGTCTTTTCTGTTTTGCTTATGTAAGCAACAGATTTTTTTTTTTTTTTTTGCTTGGAAGAAAAAGAAAATATTGCTGTGGAAATATTTATTTACGCAACTATTTGCTGAAAGTCGTGTCAGATAAAGGGAAGAAAATATTAGAACAAAATGTTTGTGTGAAGAAATTGAAAATTGAGCCAAAAGTACCAAAAAAGCCTCTGGCGTCCTGCCCCCACCATCCACGCCACCCTTTCCCTCGCTCGCTCTCTCTCACTCACAAACACACACTACCCNCCCCCCCCCCCTCCACACACACACACACATTGAGTCTCTGCAGTGTACTGTGTGAAATTTGTAAATGAATTCCTTTTTTTGAATATTTTTTTTTCGTATTTTAAATAAAATACTGTTGGTTCTGTATAGTTAATAGTATCTTAATAGCTATAGTTTGGGGGCAAAATAGAAATTGCGAGATTTATATATTGGTCTGCATTTTTAAATCTATCTCAAAGTGAGGAAAAAAAATACAGATTGAAATGCTTTCCTTCATTGTTTTTCTTTTTTCTTTCCATTTGTCACTGCGCCTATTGTTTGTGTTTTTGGAGCGGCGACACTGTTGTTTCAGGGTCTTATTTTGACTGTTCAGACTAGGAAATGACGTTCTGTGAAAACAGTTTAACTTGAGACTGGAGACACAAATATTATTATTGTTATTTGTTTTAGTTGTGTCTCTGCGCATTGAGTGATAATGTCTCCTCGTGTCTTTTCACCTTGTTGTCTTCCTTTATCGAGTCGTAAACTGATCAGTTTGGTATTTTAAGTTTGGTAGTTTGGTATTCTGGTATTTTAATCAGGACATTTTTTAGTGAACAGCTATAAGAGCAGCGCTTTGTTCTGTCATAGTTACAATAAAAAAAAAAAGTCTAAAATCTTGTTTGGGTGCCTTTTCGCTCAGAAGACGCGGAGCAGGAAAATCCTTACTTAAAGTTAAGTTAAGCTTCAAGAAAGAATTATGAGGAATTGATGGGAAATGAGATGATTCCTTTGCAAATTAAACTCTTATTAAAAATGAGCATTTTTCCACTCCGGTTCCAGCACACTGCTCTGATGCTTTCTGGTTTGATTGGATACCTCCAGTCTTGCTCCTGCTGTCTTTGGCGAACACCTAACTTTCACGATTTCCTTTTTTTAATGCACTTTTTTTAAAGATATATTTTGTATTTCATTTATTTTATTTTTTCATTTTTTGCAGCTTTGATTTTAAACGTTTAGGATCAATCATACACGCTCAATAGGGGGCACTGTGTAACACGCTCCTGAGTGATTCACTGTGGGGGCAACGTGTCTGAGCAGCCTGCAGCTCTTCAATTGCCTCCCAAAGATTTTATTTTTTGCCCCTCGTTCAGTAAGCTTATTTTTAAAAGCTCGGAGGGATATGGAGCAGATATCCCAACTTATAAATGTTTTCGACCAGAAAAATATGTTTTTCCTTCTTTAAGGTGGAATTGTGGACAGTGGGTTTATGTTTCATATACGTCACAGAGTGTTTACTGTATCCGAAATGATTTGTATCTGATTGTCAGTCAGAGGGACGATTGACTGAAGGATGCGATTTATTTTTATGCAGAAAGTGCTGCTGAAAATTGTGGACATCTTTGTGGTAAAAGTGAAACAGTAAACATCCGTTTTCACTGCCATGTCCTGGCCTGTTGTATTCCTTTCTTTGACCTGTGGAACTGACACTGCCATCCCTCAATCCGCAGAGGTCATTTCCGGGTGAGCACAGGCTTCCCTTTGTCTGAGTCCAAAAAGGAGCCATAAAACTCTGTTCCACAGTGTTGGAACACGGGACGATTTTATTTATAAGGTGAAGACAAACATATGATTTTGTTTTCCATTTTTTTCTGCAATGACTGTTCACCATATTCTATTGAGGTTTTAGCACATTCTGCAGAGAAATAGCAAAACGCTTGTAAATTTAGTTTTTATGGCGTGAAAACGACCCGTCCCAAATCGTGTTCCAGTTTTGCAGGAGTCCCCACGTGTCAAAGATTTTAGTACATCTTTACTAGATAACTCGGAGTATTACAAGCAAAACAATCCATTAGGATACAAAGAACCCAATTTACTAAATAATAAATCAAACATTAAAACTGATATCTTTTTATATACTTCAACTTCGATGATGACAAAAAAGGGAACAAAAATAAGTAAATATTTAGAATTACAAACATTCTTTTTATTTAGTTGAAAATAGTAAAATTTCAATCAGTTTAATTGTTTGGATTGCTTCGGAATTTTTTTAATCTAGCTAAATTTAATATATATAATTAATATTTATGTGTGTTGAATGTCAACAAAGAGCAACTCACTAAATTAATTTAACGGTTTACGATCATTTTTCTACCTGTTTGTAAGAAAGAATTATTTATTTAATAATTAAAAGTCAATTTTCTTTTATTTATTTTTTTTCTGAAAAATAAAAAAAATTGATATTTTTATTATATTCTTACTCAAAAGTCCTTTTTTTCCCCTTTTTTCAGACACTTCCTCGGGTCAAAATGAACGCGCCTGTGGATTTATCAGTAAGTCTCGTCGCCCTGACTAAAAATCAAGCCTTCATAGTAAAGGGTTTTAATGCATCTTAATTCATTACTGTGACTTTACTGGCTAAATTTAAGCATTTGTTTGATAATAAGTGGCCTAATCTGTACGTCTCTATCGAATAAGTCTTGAGGAAGTTTACATTCGAAAGCATCAAAAATAAAACATTACCTTAAACCAAAAGCCCAGCTTCCGCGGTCCAACTAAAAGCCAGAGAAGTAAAACGGTCGGTGTGTTATTTATTTAAAGACCCACAACATCGTAGTAAAAAGCAAGCAGCGGTTTCTGTGGGAGAGTCAGAGTTTCTAAAACCACCACTGCTCCCCTGGCTCTACTGCCTTTCAAAACAGTATTCATAACCCAACTAGTCTCCAGCCTGTCTGCTCTTCATTATTAAAACTTTTTTTTTTTTATTTTAACTGGACCATCCAGCCTAACGTTGTTACACCCGGGGAGAGTAAACGCGTAAAGGCTATTAGGTTAAAGGGTTTGATTAAAAGCGCATCTTAACCACTTTCATCAGGGAGCAGAACGAAGCTGCACCGTCTGCACCCAGGTCAGCTGGAACCAGAGCAACCTTACACATATAGTTTGTTTCTTGATTAATTCTGTTTACATATGTACACGTGTGAACACGCTTGTACATTTTAAGGTGG
>NC_051437.1:16998648-17005832 GCF_001649575.2 Kryptolebias marmoratus | reverse complement strand
GGGGGGAAGGGGGTGGGGGGGGTGGAAGAAAGCTTAACAATCTCTCAAATGAACAAATGAAACATCAAATTGGTGCGCCCGAGGCTCTCATTTTTTGTACTTTTACATTATAACTAGTTATCGAACTAGGTGCACGATCTGAAAGCCATTTGTGGAGGCAGAAAGAATTCATCGCTGTCCCTCCATCAATAATCCTTGGCAGTGAACTATTGGAGGCAGTCAAACGCGAGGGGTGAAACGCGGGTCAGGCTGTCTAACTAATATTAAAATGCGTTCGCCATGAGCGCATGGGGCGAGGAGGGAGTGCGTGGCGTGCGTGGAGCTCTTTCACACCGGCTGGGTGCACAACAAATATCATGTATTTATGATGATGACAAAGCCAAAAGAACGCCGTTTCTGCTTCTCATCACTGCTTTTGCTTTTCTTTCTGTCTGTCTTTCTTCTTCACCCCCAATTTTCTTGTCTTCGAATATTTCATTTTTTTATTCAATAAAAAAAAATCTATACTGATGCACAGAATGCACATAAAGGAATATGGAGATTAAGATCTTTTTTTCGCACCGTTTGAAGTCCCATGTGCATCTCCACTGTAATCAATTCCATTGATTCACAATCTGAGCATGTTTGTTGTTTTTAATAACCCCGAAGCAGGTCACATGTCCGATATTGCATTTGTCATCCGAGGCTTTTCTCATTAGCTTCCAGAGTGTCAGGAAGAAAGGTTACCGAGCGGTCAGTATGGTAATAGCGAGCAGAAGAAATGGTTGGGAACAATAGAAACTTATTTTTCATCTGCGCTGTCACGCCGTCCTTTTGTATCTCCGCCGTGTTTGTGGCTGAATATTCATATAGGAGCTACCTCAAAGGCACAGAGCTGAGAAAAGACACCCTCTCTGTGTTCCCCTCTCTCTGTCTGCGTGTGCGTGCAGATGTATATGATTGTGTGTGTGGACAGATATTTTTAGGAGAGATTCTTTACAAACAAGTTTCTGTTTATGGCAGAATCAGCTTTTACGCACGCTTTTGTTTGACGTTTCTGCAGTGTATACATATATATTTTGCAGGTCCTTATACATGCATGCTACTTCGACACGATAACCTGCTTGCATAGATGTTTCCTTTCCGACAGATCAACCCCCGAACCTCTGAAAGTCATTAGTTGTCTATATGTACCCTGTAGAACCGAATTTGCGTGCAGCACAAACAATCGCAAATACGTCTCTACAGGAATACATGGGCAACTGAAAAACCACGTCAATGGACTGTTCTGCCTCTGCTCTTCTTCTCGCTCCCCCTCCACCCCCACCCTTTTTTTTTTTTCTTCTCTTGCTTTTGCATGCACACGCATCAGCGATGATAGCCCAGGCAGTAGCGATGCAATAACACTGTCACAAAGTTTATCCATAATCCCACACAGCCGTGGATATTGTGTGCGCAGGCCACAGAGAGTGGAGCCATGCGCGGCTACTACTGTGTCAGACCCTGTAAAACACGTTAGGAACCAGGGGTCGTTTAAAAGTGACTGATTTACGGCTTTTATTGCTCTATAAAACGCCTCTAACATCCTCGGCAGGGGTAATAGAAATGTCGTGAGCATTCTTTACAAACAGTAGAGCCAGAAATATGATATGCAGTTTCACATCGTTTTCAAACTTATTATGTAATTATGGTGTGAAGAAATAGATCCCCTGACTTGCAGTGTGGCGCTATATTGACCAAAATACTGACTTCTATCCTATTTTTACACAGGCTTAAATACATTATTATTATTATTATTATTATTATTATTATTATTATTATTATTATTATTATTATTATTATTATTATTATGTGACGTTAGGCTCTCACGTTTCCTTGTCTCTGATCTGACTTTGATAATAATGGGAAGCCAACAGCACATGACAAGTTGACACAGCCAGGCAGCATCAGCTTACAACATTAAAGCAGACCACAAGCAATGTGACTCATGCTCAGGGCTTCAGCCAGGATTAGCAGGGCGCATTGGAAAGCTGCTTCAACAAGTTAGGATGAATTATTGCCATGCATTTAGATGCTTGAGATAGTTGAAATGGAAGCGCATGCATAAACGATAGCATAAATGTGTTTCTGAAAGTACTAGCTGCATATCACTTTGGGGATATTTAGCATTAATCAGTCTTTAGATTTAAAAAAGTTTGCCTTGTTTTTTTTCTTTTTTACCCGCCATGTTTCAGTATGATTGTCTGCATCCACCTGTGGAGTTTATTTACTTGTTGTTTGCACGCTTTTAAAGCTCTCAACATGTGCAATAAGTGGCAGATAGGGGCTCCTTTTATGGTTTTGTAAAACATAATAGAGTAACATAACACAGCCAAGATGAGTCCTTTTGTCAAAGAAAGTTAAGGGCTGATGAGTTTGATGATGCAAGAAAGCTACTCTGCATGTAAGAGTAATTTTCAGTTGAAACATTCTGGCCTGCAAACACTACTTTTACCTGAATAAAATGGTTCATATATGCAATTCAGTCTGAAAATTTTAGTGATCTGATGCTCTCAGATTTCCTAAATCACAATTATCTAGTGTCAGTCTTGGTTGATTGTGGTCATTCAGTGATATTATACTCTGTTGCAAAGCTGTCAGGTTTCTGGTTCCACTATAGTCCTGTATTAGCTGATTTGAAAACAGTTTTGCAGCGATGTTTCTGTAGGTATTATCACAGCATTCAAAATAAAATCCAACTGTTGCAAAAAGGTTTCTATTATACAGGCTTGTTGTATGTAAGGAGAAGTGACTTTGACAAGTTAAAGGCATTTTGACTTGTCTGCTTTGTTTTGTTGTGTACCACAAGATAGTTATTGACGTTTTATCGTTTTATTATGTGGTATCTAAAGATTTTGGGGAGTTCCTGTTGATCCTGACTGTTGTGACATTCACAGCAGCTGCTGATGAAAACACCTGATGTGAATGAATCCAATTGTTATTGTTTTTCTATTTAATTTTTCTAATATAAATTGAAAGCCACATTTTTTTTGTTTTGCTGAACAGCCTGAAAGAAAAGGGTTTAAAGCATATAAATATATCATAGTTTTATGAAGGCTGTTTTTTTTTCAAGGCAGGCTGTCTTTTAATGTCCATTCTAGTCCACTAATGTAAATGATCAAACAAGCTTTCAAAATTTAGCCACACCCTTATATCCATCTCACTTTCTGACACTAAGAATGACACTCTATTAAATATTAGCACTCTCAGAGCTTTAGGAGTGACTCTGGCAAGCAGCTGTAGTTCTTAATGGGTTGTAATCTGTTTCACAGCTGAACTAATGCTGATAAAGACTGTGCTTTCATTAATTTGCAGGTAACCTTTACAGAAGGTGTGCAAACAAACAAAATGATTGTTTCTCCATTGTTGTGCTTTATCCTTGGCGAACCATTGTCCCTTTGAATAATTGGAACCGGTGGATTTTGCCAGTTTTGTTTTTTCCTTGGTCAGCAGCTACTAGTTTTGTCCCCAAGATCAATTGCCTTGGTAACAAAACCAGAGAGGGGGAGGAAGGGGAAGAGAGAGGAGGGCGAGGTAAAGAAAAAAAAGGAGGGAGAGAGAAAGAGACCTAGGCAAAAAAAGGAGGAGGAGAGAGAGCGCTTTCAGCCCACAATGGCGACTGTAGGTATGCTAAATACCTCTGGTTCCTTATCCGGGAACTACCTCTTACGCTGCCATTGGGCCACTGGGTCACGTGGTTAAAGTAACTTTACAGGGCTGCTCGCAAGTAGGAGGGCTTTATGGAGCAGAAAAACGACAAAGCTAGAAAAATTATTTTCCACTCCAGAAATTAATGATCATGAGCTCGTATTTGATGGAGTCTAACTACATTGATCCGAAATTTCCTCCATGCGAGGAATATTCGCAAAACAACTACATCCCCGAGCATAGTCCAGAATATTACAGCCGAGCGAGGGACACTGGCTACCAGCATCACCACCAGGAGTTATATCCTCCGCGGGCGAGCTACCAAGACCGCCAGTATAACTGTGCAAGCATCCCCGAGCCCGACACGCCAAGGGGACACGGAATACCCCACTCTGCGCACCTGCTGACAGGAAAGGGGCAACCTGCATCATGTGAAACCCCACAGTTGTCCATGTCCCCCGCCACCCCACCGGCCGCAGCCTCCGCCTGCAACCAAGCCACCCCGGAGCATCCCAACAGCACAGCCTCCTCCAAACAGCCCGTGGTGTACCCATGGATGAAGAAAATTCACGTCAGCACTGGTAGGCAACTTGTGTGTTTATGTTCCCTGCACTCCTCGTGCTCCTCTCTCCCTCTGCCTCCCTTTATCAGCCCCTCTGACTCCCATCTCGTTGCCAGCCCCTGCTCCGATAGCAGGGAAGCCTTTGAAATGGCACAATTGAGGCGGATTTACGACTCGGCATTGGTAATTACATCCACCATAAATTTTATAGCCGAGGTATACTCAGGGCAGCCGTATCACCATGTGGCTTCTGCTGTTATGTATTGCGCGATAGAGAGAGAGAGAGGGGGAGAAATGAATAAGAAAGGAGAGGAAAAAAAACTGAGCTTTGTGATCTTGCATTAATAATTTAGATCATGGTTGGATGTGAGTGTCCTCTCATTACGCTAAGAAGTTCTTAACTTCCCATTTAAATTTCTCAAACAGCTAAACATTCATGTCCAATAAATCTTTCTAGCCATATCTCAGTTGAGGCCATTCTTGTTTACCCCTCCTTTTTTCCCTCCTTTCTCTGTCTCCCTTTCTCTCCTCTTTTTCTTTCCCAGTGAACTCTGGTTACAATGGGACGGAGCCAAAGCGGTCTAGGACAGCATACACCCGGCAGCAGGTCTTAGAATTGGAGAAGGAATTCCACTATAACCGCTATTTAACCCGGCGGAGGCGCATCGAGATCGCACACACCCTGGTTCTCTCCGAGCGACAGATTAAAATCTGGTTTCAGAACCGCAGGATGAAATGGAAAAAGGACCACAGGCTGCCGAACACCAAAGTGAGATCCTCCTCCTCCTCCTCCTCCGGGTCCAACACAAGCTCAGCAGCCGGCGGAGTCGCCGCTGCCTCGGCCACTAACACTGGGGCCCCCGACGAACTCACCGGAGCACAGCATGGCGAGGATATTACCAGGTTATAAAAAACAAAAAACAAAAAAACAACAACAACAACCACAAACCCACGCCTGGGCTAGACGAAGAACTGGTTATTTATAGAACAATTATATATTTTGTTTTCGTAGCTATCTTGTGCGGTTTCCTTTAAGTCCAAAGTTATATAAAATGCATGTTATATAGCATGGATTACTGCGAATACCGATGGATTATTTTTACGTGACACAGGGTTTAATTTATTTGAATTTCACTTATCATGATGTTTTTTATTATAAAAATGTTTTTTGAATGAAGGAGGAAAAGTAGAAAAAAAATAATATACGTTTTATCCAAATGTTATTGTGGGCCATTGTTTTTGCCCTGCTGCCCAAGGTAAAATGCACAATCTATTTATTTCAAACAACACTGGAAGGATATCATTAAAATAATTATTTTTGGTATAGATGAAAAAAAAGATGAAACTTGAACGCACCATTGATTCTGAACATGTATGTTTAGGATGACAACAATGTGTGAATTACCTCGTGTATTTCAAGAAACAGGATTTTTTTTTAAATCTGCAGTTTTAGTTCTTTTTCTGTGGTGTTGATGTTGTGTTTAGAGACCGTTGAAAAGCAGATTATTGTGAAATGCAATAAACGGAGTTTTAGTGTACTTGTGCTAATCATATTGGTCAATAAAACAGTGAGTGTCTACTAGTTTTACACACGTATGGTGGAAGTTCATTTTAGGTGAGACGAGGTCTACTTTTTCTGTAGATTGGAGGGTCCTAAAGCTGTGCGAAATGCGTGACTTATTTAACATTTCACGATGGGAACAAGAATCACTTTGTTTTTCACACTTTGGTTATCAATCCTGCAGCTCATTTTTGGCGCCCTTAAATTGTGTACAGACATAGTGTGAGTGCCCTAATGTGTGTGTGTAGATGAGTGTGCTTCTGTTGAAGACTCAGTAATAATGGACTGAAGTTGTTTCCCCAAAAAATATACGAAAAAAAGAAGTAGTTTACGCTGTGCATTACTGCAACCTCATCAGTCTGAAGGACATTCAATTAACGCCACAGACTGAGGCCCTCCAGTCCACACAGCACTGCCTCTGCCAGTGCCACAAATGGAGCTGTTATTTTGCTTTCTTCAACACAAAGATGCATGCTGTTAATATAGACTATATAGACTTTGTAATGTGTTAGAAATGATAGATTCTTGTAAAATACTCATTTTGTAACACATAGTTGACCTGCTTTTTCTATGCTCCACTATCACCATGTGACTGGGTCTTCACATGTGAAATAAAAGGAAAAAATATTAAGAATATTAAGAATAAACAAAGAGTCGTGAAGTACACATAGATTCAATGTAATGCATGGTGTGGCTCTGGTGAAATCACTGTAGCTGACCTTTGTTAGGAGGCTCTGCAGCAGTGGCCTGGACACGGGGAGGATGTTTTTACGAGTGTTTGTTCAGACAGTTCAGTCTTTTATTGAATGCAGAAATCTGCATTTCTTTTTTAAAGCGTCATCATGCGTCTGTAATCGTGCAGGAGCATTAACACACATCAGGATTGTTTATAGCTGCTGGACTGATCCACAAAAAAACAAACAAACAAAAAAAACATTCAAGCTCCATCTCCAACTGAAATGCACACGATTGTGGTGTTTTTATCCCACATTTTCTTTGGACAAAATGAAGTTTAAACATGAGTCAAACCCAGAGACGCGCAAGAATTTGATAGATTATTGAAACCATGACATGAATGGCTCTTATAAAATGCCTCGCGTAGTGGGAGGCAAAACAACACAAAGGGAAGAGGTATTCTCCATCATCAATCTTGCAGAGCTTTGTGTTGTGTTCTGGAAAACAGCTCTGATGATAGCCAGATTTGATAACATCAAATAATCGTGTACCAGGTTGGAATCCTTCCCCCACACCCCCAAACACACTCACACACACTCTCCACAGATGTGTGAGATCGAAACTGGACCTTAAAACAGGCCAGTTTAAACGGGACCGCAGATGTTTTAAAACCTGCGTGTTTTGGGGGGAGTGTGTGGCTGGGGGGGGGGGGGGGGGGGG
>NC_051437.1:16825324-16998207 GCF_001649575.2 Kryptolebias marmoratus | reverse complement strand
ATCCTGCGGCGGGTGCATCACTGAATGTCTTGCTCCTTTTGTTAAACAGGGTAACATCGGACAGTGTTGAACCCCCGGACAGTGGTCCACTCTGCAGCCAGCAGAACTTCACACCTTCCAAACTCCTTCTTTGACTTAACTCATCTCAGATCGTTTCATTTTTTTAAATTTTCATAACTTTTCATCGCAGCTGATACTAAAAGAAATTACTGAACATTTATATTGTTAAAAAATTCATTTCAGACGATGGCTTGTTATTTCTCTTTAAATTTAGAAGAACAAATAAATGTCCCAGTGATTAGTGGCTGTCTAAAGAAGATGAGGTAAAAATAGTTTCACTCTGTACGATCACGTGATTTCCATAAAAAAGGGTCCCTGGTCAGCTCCTGCGTTTAAAAGCAAGCTGCCAATTATAGGTGTTTGTGACAGAACTGGGACACTTCACGGGTCATTGTGATTAGTTTATGAGCAAGAACCTTCAAGGTTCAAATGAACCAGGCAAACTTTTTTTCACTAGACATAAAAAATATTTCAAACCATTACCTAAAAATTTTAAATGTTCCTATTTTAGTTCCGTTTTAAAACAAAACTTGTGGCATTCTTGATGTGGTAACTACGTCTCTCTCTTTTATAATTTATTTGTAAGGTTTTCACAATTTTTGCAGCTTTAAATGCATTTAAACGCTTCACTTAGACCCTTTTAACGTGCCCTTTTACTTTACCAGAAACAAATATATTCAGAGCTGATGGGAAAACATTCTTGAGCATGCCTGCCAAGATAAACAACTGGCAGGGAAAGGAAAAACTCGTGTCTATGTGTGTGTCAGCTGTTGTGGGGTCTATTTTCCTTCTCCTCGTGTCTTGGAGGCAACAGGTGAAGCTCAGATTACACCAGAAACTGTGGTAACACGCACCTGAAGGTTTCAGCTCCTGTAGCT
The DNA here is from genome assembly GCF_001649575.2 of Kryptolebias marmoratus. Taxonomy (NCBI): domain Eukaryota; kingdom Metazoa; phylum Chordata; class Actinopteri; order Cyprinodontiformes; family Rivulidae; genus Kryptolebias; species Kryptolebias marmoratus. Next base: position 16,997,269 of record NC_051437.1, on the reverse strand, counting down.
GGAGGTTTGTGTTCAGCCAACAAAGCTTATTTACCCAGAAACTCAGTTTGCTTCTGCCACAGTTTATTACAGCCGCATATGTTCTTACTGGATTTATGAGGATAAATACAAAGGGATGTTTATTAGTGGTAACATTTGAACAAAAGTCGTTTGTTAGTAATAAATCAGTTTTTTGCACAAATGTTGAGCCTCCTCAACTAAAAAATATTGACACATATTTAAATTCAAATAGAAAAAGTGGCTTATATGCGTCTTTATTTTTCTGTCAACGGGATACAGTTTAATTTTTAAACTTCAGAGTTATTGTCAGATATTCAAGCAGAATAAAAAAATCCAGACAATATTTTCTTTCTTTAGTATTGTTCCTACTAATATTTAAGCGTAAAATAAATTATTTTTATGTGCAGATGAAGAAGTTTTCTGTCCTAAAATGAGTCTGAGGAGTTTGTGAGGCGGTGATTGTTTCTAACCTCACCATCTTGGGGGAACATGATGTATTCTAGGAGTTTGAAGTTCAGCTCTATGTGGTTTCCTGTCTGATTTTGAGATTGTTGAATCACACGTGATTTCCTGCTCACTTTGCGGCGCTGCAGGCTCCCTGTGATTTATGGAGCACCTCTGGCGAGGCCTCTCATATAAAAACTTTTACGCACGGAGACATGGAAATATTTAAACAGGAGCAGAGAGGAAAAAAAAGAAAAAAAACCCAGCAGTGATCGGCTGCTCTGACACTCACCTGCACGGGTTTTTATTACCAGCATTTATTTTCAGGCTGAGCAGCTCCATGTGTTTGTCCACTCGTCATCAGGTGAGTGGCTCCTTCAAACCACTTTGGGTTTGTGATGAAAGGTCGGTGTATTGTTCTGTGTGTTTAAACTGCAGCCGCGGCAGCTGCATGAAAAAAAGGGGGCTGAGAGTTGAAACAGGGGTCACGTTGCTGTTTTCCAGGGATGGAGAGTTTTAGCATGCGCGTTCTGACCAGCAGTGTCATAAATCCGTAAATCTCTCGGTCTCTCAGGGGTGTGTGTGAGAGAGAGAGCCAATGCGCCGGTCTGTTTGGGCTCGTGACAGAGCCGGATTCATTTACATAAAAGTAGATTTTTAAAACCCCATCAGAAATGTTCGGATGATTTGCTGCCAGCGCTGGCAAACACGAGTCAAAAGCGGGCTGCACGGAGCACTTCCTCCACCGGCACCACCTCTGCAGACTTCACCTCACATCAGGAGATGATGGCCTGCATGAACTTACGAGTGTACTTTATGTCATCATAACGCCTCGCTGAGAAATATTTAATTAGCCTATTTGCTGCATCGTTGAGGACCCTAGAAATTAAAGTCATTTCCTCCGTTGAAGGTGTCACCAGAGGCCCAGACACTTACCGCGCTGAATTATGGTTATGTTATTCACTTTTCATCAGCAAGAGGTGATCTGAATATGCGATCCTGAGACTATAGATTCTCAATTATGCATAGGTTAAGTGATTTGATTTGTTCTCTGACAATTATTCTCTGGTGCGACAACCAGTTGCGTCTCTGCTGCAGAGGCAGAGGCACTTCGAGCACTGAGGATTGTACCCCTGCGGTCGTGTTTTTACACATCAGTGTCTAAATAAGATGCAACAGATGTTAAGGGAAAAACAATCTTCCTTTTTAAAAAAAATTAAAGCAGAGGACTAATGGACTAATAATAAACTTTTAAACAAATAAAGTATTACTCCATATTAGGCTTAAACATTACATGAAAGGACAAATTATATTCGAAGTTTGTAAGCATTGTTTTAGTGTACTAGTACCGCATACCATTGCTATAAACTTTTGTTAAAGTGTTATTTGACCCCAGGTGCTTTCGAGGGATGACATTCTGCCCCGAGCAGCTATAATCGTTCCCCTGCAGGGAACGCCGTAAAAATGACACACAAACGCTTCAAACGAGCTGGAATAATGGTCGAAATCTGTCTAAAGCGTGTTTCTATTTCCTTGCAAAACATGGTTTCACGGAAACAGTACTTTAATAATCTATTTTCTATAGTTACCTCATGTTTGATCGTGTTTTGAATTAAACACACTAATACTATGCGGACAGGAAATCTACATTTTCTGATTTTTACACTTTTAAAATGTAGTTTCTTGGCTCCGGGCTGCAGGATTGATCAGCCTTCACTCAGGTGAGGCCCAAATTAACACTCCATGTTAACGCACGTGTTTATCCAAAAGTCAGAACCTGTTTATGGAAGCAGACATTGTGCGTCTTCTCCTCACGTATGAAGTGCAGTCTGCAAACTCTGCTCCTTTCATTTCACTCTGCATTGTTTACAGCAATATAGGGCACCGGGCCCATAAATCTTCTCCTTGCTCTGCCAAGACAGCGCCATTTGTATGCACCGTTTTAACCGACAGCATCCTCTGCCCATTAACGTCTTCTCCCTAGCTCTCTTTCAGTCTCCTCTTATCTGCACAGCTCTGTCCTCTGGACATGCATTAACTGATCCGTGCTATCCTCTGGAAAACAATTATGTTTTTATTTTTTAGTATTTTGTGAGCGTGCAAAGGAATATTACATTAATGTCGGTTTTATTTGCGAGGAAAATAAAAACATTTATGCGTCGCAGTCGAGTTCAAATTCTCGTGCGCAACTGCGAACCCTCCCCCGTCTTCTCCAACACCGTTTTTTCCCCTCTCCTCTGAACGTTATTGGTATGAAAAATAAAAGTTTATCGACAATTTCCCGGGTTGTTTGTGTCAGCAGGAGAGAGAGAAGGGGGGAGAGAGAGAGGAGCGCAGAAGGTAAAGGAGGAATTGTAAAAAGGGTTGACACCCAGAGCGACCGGCGCGCTTTTGTGTGAGAGAGAAAAATGATTTATTGCCGCCGAGGCGGTTCAAACAGAGTTCACGGAGAATTGTGGTGGAGGCGCGGAGGAGCTAAATTATGGTCTTGCTGAGCCAGTATATCACAGATTCTATCTGCAAATTCAGAGAGTGTGTGTTCAAGGGTGTGAGGCAAGGAAAACAAGATGAATTTAATTACTTTTCCCTCAATTCACTTAGTCCTGAGGTATAATAATAATAATAATAATAATAATAATAATAATAATAATAATAATAATAATAATAATAATAATAATAATAGTATTTTATTTGTTTAGCTTTTTGATATTTCCCATTTTATTTTATTTTTTTAAAGTGGCCTCTGTCTATTTATATTATCCATAATAATAAATAAGAAAATAATTACTCAACTACTGTTGTTGTAAAATTATTTTGTTTAGGCCATTTTTAATGCAAGAAGTATTGCAAGGGGCTTTTAGTTATTGCCATCATGTCCTCATTCGGACTTAAAATTGTTCTGCAGTTCATGAAAACCCTGTGGAGTTGTGACTCCAAAGGCGCAGGTAAAAGCTCGGTGACGGTGGCAGCGTGGGGGTGAAACGTAAAAAAGGGAGGAAGGCTCTTCTCCTCCTGCAGCCCTGAGTGCATAATCCATCACGTCTGAGACATCTAAAGAGGGTTTTCTAGACAGCTTTGTTGCAGTGAAACACCACAAGGAACTTGGGCTGTATGTGCGTGAAGCTTGATTCAACAAAGATTGATCCTCGCGCACAATACGCGCCAACAGTCCTCTGGAAGGGGTTCGCTTTTTGGTGTGCCAGGTTCATTATTGTTTGTGCATTTTTGCACGTGTTTGTGCATTGTTAAACAAAACGCATTTATGAGTTTTTTTTAACCCTCCCCCTCTCTCACATCTGCTCATTTAGGCCACAATTGATGCAGCTTTTAGTGTACATAATTCTATATATATATATATATATATATATATATATATATATATATATATATATATATATATATTACTTGGTTTTAAAATTAAGCTGCAAACTCCATATTTTATTTAACTATTTTTCACCTTCATAGCTAGGCTATAACGTTTTTATTCATTTATTTATTTTAGTCCCCTGTGTGCTGAAAACAGACGCACATGTCTTCCTTTTGTCCATTCAGTCGTGCAGGAAAAAAAGAGGGGAAAATGGGTGGTGGTGGGGGAAATGTACATCAAAAAAAAAAAAAAATGTCCACAATGTTGCTTCACAGAACCACCAACCGATAGTGTAAAGTGAAGCCTGATTAATGCAAATGAGTCGGCCCTATAGAAAGAGAAAAATCTTTAATGATTGCCTCCTTTGTCTTTGTGCAGCAATGACTGTCAAGCCTTTGTCTGACCACTCCCATTGAATGCTGCTCGGACAGTTAGAAGCATATGTTATTTAAAGGAAAGCCCGCCAATTTAGAAGGTGAATGTGCTACAATTGTTGCGGACTGCAGTTACCTGAAATGATTTAATTCCCTTCGTTTTAAACGCTGATAATACCTTTAATGTCGACAAAGAAGCGTCAAAACTCGAGGGCATAGCCAGAATATGTACTGTGATTTTATCTTTGCCCGTGAAAAAAGCCGTTCAGAGTGAAATTCCTTTTATTAAATTTATCTTTAAAACAGCTTTAGGAGAAATAATGCTTTCGGTAAACATCATCCACACATTATTCCGTCGCGTTTAAGCAGAATCTGTTCGCTTTTTTCTTTCTTTTTCTTTCTGTCATTAAAAACCTACCGCAAACCAGTTCAGGATGTCGCTGCTTCTTCAGTTCTCGTAAAATGATTTACAATAATAAAAAGAAAGCTTCTAATAAAAACAGAGTCCTCATGCAGCACACGTGGAATCTTTGTTTGTCTACCCCCTCCTCCTCCTCCTCTTCCTCCTCTCTCTGCCTCTTTTTTTCCCCCTTCTCCTTCTTTCTCTTTTCTTAGCTTCTTTTCATGACTCTTTCTATGATTTTTTTAAATCCCTAGATAAAAAAGCCGGGCTGCTCATGGAAATGTCTGAAGAAATATTGCAGAAGCTTCTTCGGGCACACCAAGTTGCCAGCAACTCCGGAGCTCCGTCATTGGGCGCACGGACCCACGTGACCACGGCACCCTGATGGTAAATATTACCCAAGTGTTCCACATGGTTTTACTCCAAATCCTCTGTCCTGCGTACCTTTATTCATTCAGCTTAATTGTGGTCGGATATTAGGCAAATCCTCATTCTTTTAGTGCTGCTCGGGGACCTCTGGGTTTTTATTTGAGGCAGTTTGATGAGCTGGGTTCATGGACCCCCAACAGTCTGCTGCCCTCCCGCTGCAGCTGCGTGGCAACAGTTCTGCAATGAACTCTGGACAAGTGCCAAACCTGAGCGTGGGACGCAGTGAAAGAGGAGGAGGAGGAGTCCCAGATGCAGAGCAGCACACCATGACCTCTGCTGTTCCTTTCAGCTCCAGGTTGGACCCACATAACGTTTCCGAGGGCCCACTGGGGCCTGTGGTTCGGTGCCAGGCCAAGGGCAAGCTGGACATCAAGAGCAGAGGCTGCAGTCTCACCATCTGCCACTCAGGGGTCGTTTTTCCCTGGATGAAGTCACAGAAGACTGGACAATCTGGTAACTTTCCTTCTCTATCTATCTATCTATCTATCTATCTATCTATCTATCTATCTATCTATCTATCTATCTATCTATCTATCTATCTATCTATCTATCTATCTATCTATCTATCTATCTATCTATCTATCTATCTATCTATCTATCTATCTATCTATCTATCTATCTATCTATCTCTGAACTCTAAAACTGGGTGCAAACATTTACTTGCTTCCTTTGTGTTAAAAGAAACAACTTGCAAAATATGTGACATCTCCTTGCCTTTATTTAAATTTACGACTCAGTAGAACTGCAGCTGCACACGTGCTATCATGTATTGTTTTATGTCTCCTATGTGCAAAATAATGTTCACATTTAAAAAGCTGCAGCTCAAGGGCTGCAAATTTCAACTAAAGGTCTGTTTTTTTTTAAATGACAACACTTCATTTGTTGATTTTCTTTAAAACACAGTTAACAAAAAGACTTGTCTAGTTTTTGGAATGCAATCATAAAGTATATCTGCTCACGTTGCTAAAAGGGAAGACAACATACACACAGGCAGACGTTGTAAAACACAAGATCAAACAGCAATTTCATTCCTAATTGGCTATATTTTTTATTAAGCCTTATTTATATGTTTTATAAAAGATGCTCTGATTTAACAACATGCCCAAGTATAACACAGTAGCAGTCTGTTATTTTAAAGAGCCTCCCTTTTAATGTAACCACCATAGGTGTTATTAAACATCCATTAACCCCTCCTCATCATATTGGTATCAACAGGGCCCTGGTATTGCTCATATACATGTCAAACTGAATCCCTAATGGCGGTTATTTTCAGTGGTGCTCCCAAGGTACCTTTTAAGTGACTGAGATGGGGATTTGACAGGTCTGCTTCCGTGTGGAGCTCTGATTAATGTGGCCTGTCAGGCAGCCGCGGTGGCGTCAGATGTTTTCCCCAGACTGCTTCTTCGGCAGGGAACTTTCCCTGAACACATGACACACCAGACAGCCAGTCTTGTAAGGAGTCTCAAGCATGACTGAATAGGAACTGAGGGCTCCACTAGGTCTCAGGTTGATTAGCTGAGTATTAACGTGGGCCTCGCTGGCACCTGAAGGCTTCCTGAAGGCCATACATTTCCAGATTGAGATGTCAGACATGTGGCACTTCCCCTTTTACCTCTTTTTCTTCTTTATGTGCTTATCTCCATCTTCAGCCAGCAGTCGTGCGACAGGCAGAGGCGCGAGGAGGGAGAGAACAGCCTTCACCAACAACCAACTGCTGGAGCTGGAGAAGGAGTTCCACTTCAGTCCTTACCTGCGGCGCCACCGGAGGCTGGAGATGGCAGCCGGGCTGCAGCTCACCGATCGCCAGGTCAAGATCTGGTTCCAGAACCGGAGGATGAGGCACAAAAAAGAGCAGAAGTATGGCAACAAGGAGATAGGCTCGTCCCAGGGTTCTCCGTCCGATATAAGTTCTTACTCGGACTACATGAGGCTCCCAGTGGCATGTGCTGTCAGAACTTCCTCCGCGTCTCCCTCAGAGCTTCTCTCTGGGGATTGCTCCATGTCCTCCCTGTTTGGCTCATTTAGTGACAGCAGCAACGCTCAGAGTCTTTACCCTGCAGATCTCTCCCATCTAAACTGCTTGCTTCCATCTGCTGCAAATGGTCCACCACCTTCCTGCGCAGACATCGATGGCCATCAGCACGCCAGCTTTTCAAACTGGCCCTGAGGCACCATAAAGGCCATCCCTTCTGTGCTCTTAAAAATCTCAATCATATCTTCACTTACTTATAAAAAGACTGGGGGATGTCTGATCAGCATCCCAGGAATGCAATCCACTTAACACACCCTTTCATCCTTCATGATACATTTTAATTAAACTATATGAAAAACATCCTAATTAAAGGAGAGCTACTGTAATATCTTTCGAGTTTTTAGTCCGGTCTTTAAACCCACTGCTCACAGCAGGAGACGTTTGAACAGTGAATAAATACATTTTTAGACTTTATGGATTTATATTTTGAATGTTAATGCATGCAGAAACAGACTTTAAAGGAGTTTTCTTTTTACTTCTGTCGTTCATTTCATTCTTATACCATTAGGTGTCTTTTATGATCTGAACTGTAACTAGTTTGGTGTTTGTGTGAAATGTTTTACATGTAAAATGAACAGAACTCGTGTTGAATTGTTTTTGTTCGAGCCAATAAAGCATCCAGTCAGTCTTTCATACTTTTGTTGATTCACTGCGATGTCATAAACCGCACATGCTTAATAAAAGCATTTAGGGAACCCGTAATCTTGTACAGTGTTTCCCCTTTTTATTGCTTATTAGAATGACATCCTTTCGAGCAGTATTTCATGATTACGGTTTCTTGGATGGGATCCCAAAAGGAAAAATGAGAAGGGTTAGCGTATTCAAATTAAAGCGTGCTTTAGATTCATTGAAAACTTAACAGCGTTGTGTATTCAAGTTGCACAATCCTGCCTCTACCGCTCCCCTGACTCAGAGTTCCCCTCCATTAATCACTGAGACAAGCCAGTTTTTCCAGCATTCCAACCACAAGCTCTGAACCCAGTGGGCACCATGACAAGATCTCTCGCCTCCTCCTTCCCTGCCCTCGCCTTTTTCTATAGTTAAATTGTAATGCTGCAAGTTGGGTCTGGCCTCCCCTCTCAGGGGGCATGTTAGCTATGCAGAGTGGAAGTCTTTCCAGCGTGCCACAGGAGACCGATGCTGCTCAGTGGCCAAAGTCAACATATTATCTTAATGGATAATGATGCTCACTGGCATCCGTTGTGCTTTATGGAAAGCAGATTCTCGGATGTAAACTGTGTCATCTGAGTGTTATTTTCCTTTCAAAAACTGGATTTTCACTGAAGATTAGTTCTGACAGAAGTGGGTCAGACGTGCTCCAGGGTTTCAACAGTTTTGTAAGTCAAAGATAAATCTTCACATGATGAACGAGCAAACCTTCTTTTACACTTCCTAATGCGAGCGTTAGGGTAAATATTGTAAACAAAACTGCACACTAATTTTTGGGCATGCTGACAGTTTTATATCAGTGGCCTTACCGTGAATGAGCTGTCACAGAGGGCTACTGACAGCTATGAAATGGGGGAGCGGTAAAGCTGATCCCCTGGTGGTTCTAATGTCTTCCTACTCCTAATTCATTATCAGTCCCCAGATCAGCTGTCATTTTGTAAATATTCAACACTGCTTGCAGCAGGTTTTCGTGGGTGCTGGGGGAGCTGTTTTGCCGCTGTGACTTTATGGGAACTTTTTAAATCATATAAACATGCACAGCACACCTGTATCAAAAATTGGTGACAGGAAAAAGTGTTAAAGAGAGAGAAAGAGACAAAAAAAGAAAATGTTCTCCTGAAACAGTATGTTCACAGGGGACAGAAAGAGGGGGGAAGATTGTGAAGAAAGCAGTGCTAGATTCCTGAGATTCTTGGATATGCTTGGTGATTTATGGTTCTAATGGTGCTGAGGCTCAAAAAGACCTTTACCTCTTCTCCTCAGCACATTCGCCTCCCAGACTCTACAAGTCAGGACGATCTGCAGTAATTCTGTTGGTGGGGTCAAGGGGGATCCCCATAGGTCAAGGGAAGCCTCCACTCAAGGGCCTCACTGCAAAGGGGGAACACTCTACATCCATCTGAACATTGAGTTAGCCGGTTGTTCTCACATTAGGCTGGTTCTCGTTAGCACCTAAAGTCATTATTTCCCTCTTATTCACTTGACTCCTTTGACTACTTGACTTGACATCTGTTGTTAAAGAGAAATGATCTGCAGCGGCCAAAGATCCCAACATGTTTTTTTCTTTCTAAAAACTTTGCAACAGATAACTCTTTAAAGTAAGAAACGATTGCAGCGGATTGTTATTGAACCAGATTTGGATATTGTCTATTGTTATAAAAAAATATTGTTTTATTGACAAATATTTATTTGTCTCATTTAAAACGGTTGAACTGGATTTCCCACTGGACTTGAAAAATGCTCTGTGCGTCAAGACTTCTGCTTAGCTGAAACCAAAACTTTTCAGCTCTTAACAAAGACGTGTCACCTTAAATATTTCATGAAGCACATGACCCTGCACAACACAAACACTGAGCCGGCACATTGTCATGTTGTTGTCACAGTACGCTGCTGGTGTCAACATGAAGTGGTGTCCTCATTCATTGAACAAAGATCACTGCTGAACAGAAATGAGTAATGATGGCGGTGATAATCAGAGTCTGTGTGAGTGTCTGCATCAGTGATTGGTTTGATGTATGGCAGAAACTAGAAGGTCCTAAAACGTGAGAGTTCCCCAAACCGTCAAAGCTCAATGCAGGATATTTTCTCAAAGGCTTCGATGCTTCCATGGTTTCTTCCATACATTTTTTAAAAATCAAATTACTTGTGCGTACTTGTTGTCATTTTAACTATTCACACATCTGAATGTTTGGCCCAATTAAGAATAGTGTGCTATGCAGTTTAATATTTGTAACGTTTAGACTTTCTGAAATATTTAATGATAGTTACAAGGAAGTCCACATTGAGATTTTTTCAGTTCCTTCAAAACTATTGTTCTCTGAAACTTCAGCACACTTGCTCTGTTTTCGTGTTTTTTTTCTTTTATCTTTTAGTTATTTCTTAGCTTATTTTAATTTATAGTTATGATTTAGCTAGTTTTAGGTTTCAGCTACTAATTTGGAAATTTAAACTTTAACATATAGTTTTGCTAATTTAAGTTTATCTACAGTTCAGATAATTTTATTTTTTGGCTACTTTAGTTTGCAAATTTGAACTTTTAGCTATTGTTTTGTTAATTTTAGCTATTAGCTAATGTAAGCTTTTAGTTGCTGTTTAAATTTTAACATTTCAGTTCACAATTCATTGTTCAACAAACTTTCAGCAATCATTCAGCAGTCATTCAGAAGCATCAGGAGCAACAAGGTTCATCAGGAGCATCTCAACATTTACACAGAAAACATAAAACTGTTTATTTTTACATCATACGACATTGTCAATATGTAAAATTCATTAAATAAAAATGAGAAACCCACTTCTCAGCTTTTTGAAACCGGGATGTATTTCTTTTTATAGCAGGAAACAAAGTTTTAATATTGTGCCCAAATTTTGTTCTTTGTTTTCTGGGCATTAAGACAAGTGTGTGCCCTCCTTTTTATCTACTAATAATAAAAACACTTCCAACAGTAGAAAATAAATTACATTTAATATGTGCAAATAATAATAATAATGAAAAAATATTATGTACTTTAAACCAGAAAAATTATTTCAAAGTTCTGACAAAGTTTAAAAAGACATCCAGACAGCCTGGGGTTTTTCACAAATTAATGCAAATCTCAAAGTAAATCTAAAAAGCTCTATAAGACAGAAACATACAAAGAAACAGCAATGATTGCGTGAATCTGGGTTCAGTCAGTCACAAGCCAGTAAACCAAAAACATTTACACAAAATCATAAAGAATACAAAAGGCACCATTTTGACTCAATAAGAACAGATAATGTTTTAGAAAGCTGTGTAAAACCTAATAAATGAGGTCTGCTGCTGGAATTCAAAAAAGGTCATTAACATCAACATTGGGGAAAAAGAAACACTTTCTCTTTTTCAACTATATTTTTCACCAATCATGAGTCCTAAATGACTCCAAATCACCCCATTTTGTTTTGATGTAGTTTTCACAATCATTTATCTTTTTTTTTTTTTTTTAGGGAGCAGATTCAATAACATAAAACACTTTGGGGATGCAATTAATCAAAGGAAGTCACACAACTCTTCTCCTGTGAACCGTTCTTTTTCTTTTTTCCACACACAAAGGTCGAATTTCCATGTTTCACCACCAAACCGAAAATTCTGTAGAATTTGCTGACATGATATTTCAAACTCATATGGGTTTAAGTGAAACTGAATCGTTAAAGATGGCGTGACGTGCGGGATAAAACACCCAGGGAGTTCACAAAATCTAAGACCAAACAGATCCTCGTGAAACTGTGTTTCAGCTGACAGATAAAAAGTTACTTTAAACTAGAGGAAATGCATTTTCTGTGAAAATGCAATGTGAATGCTGAGAGCTGAATGACTGCTGAAGTTTGTGGAAGAAACTGAAACTGAGTTGTTAAAACTAAAAGAAGCAGAATGTTGGCTAAAAGCCACAAGAAGCAAAACACGAGCTAAAAGCTAGTAGCAAAAGGTTAGCTAAAAGCCTAAAGCATCAAAACAGCTAAATAAATCAGAAAGTTAGATAAAAGCTAAAGTAGCAAAAGACTACCTAGAAGCTAAAAGGTTCAAAATGGTAGCTAAAAACTAAAAGTAGCATAAGGAGACAACCTAGAGCGAATATGCTGAAATGGACTTTCAAAGAACTGAAAAATATTATGTGAATAAAGTGAAACATTTTGTAAAGGTTTTGAAAACCAAAAGTCCCAGCAACCATCTTCTGAATGAGTTAAACATTTTGAAATATGGATGGTTGAAGTAGTACAAAACCGATAACAATGAAATAATGAAAGATAAAAAAGAGGAAAGCATCAGTGTGAATTGGAAATTAACATTCACACAATAAAGCACAAAATGATCAACTGTTTTACAAGTCAGTCATAAATCTCACATTGATATCAAACCTATACTGTCGTAACTTTTTTAGAAATGACCATCACTGCAAAGACCTTGTCCACAGTGGAGTAAAACCCCAAACTTTTAGACTCTGTTCCTTTTAACCTTCCCAGCCTGTTCCTTCAGTAGCTGGATCTGCTGCCCACCAGTCCCTCTTGGAGCTTGTTGCTCAAGAAGACTGTTAAGTACCAATTTCCAGTGTCACCTTTATGGGTTTTATTTATTTGTCTGCTCCTTCTTGTGGAACAGAACCCGAGCATCACTCAGGTAGATGGATTATAACTCATCTGCTACGACTCATCACTCTTTGAAATTTGACTTCCTGAGCCTCATACAACTGTTACTGTCATATTACGGCCTGGCATTAGCAAGATCAATGACATCTTAAATGCTTCCCAGTTAAGGATGATCGGTGACAATAAAAAGGTAAGTTGGTGATGAAAGTGTCTCAGCGGTGGCGAGTGGAGCTGAGCAGCGTGAGGGAGCTGAAGCCTTCCTCTGAAGAACTCTGCTCAAATGAATGAACTTGTAAGTGCAAGAGTCACCCCGCTAAATGTCACATGTTGACCGTTATCGAATGCTCAGGAATTATTCAACTCCCAATGGCTTCATCACACAGGATCTAATCAATGCGTGCTTTCCTTTGGATTGTTCCACATACTGTATGTTGGAAAAACCTCACTGCAACTAAGCACAAAAATGATGTTGACAGCATGTAAATGTTGTACAGATATATATGATTTTGGATACTGAAAAAAAAAATTCTTTTTTACAGTAAAAACTAATGTTTGTCATGTTAGCTGAAAGAGATGCAACAACACAAGAGAAACTCAGTGTGCTTTGATTAATAGAACTGATCACAACTTGATTAAATAAATGTTTCAAAGTTCAGCAGAGATCATTCAGGATCTCAGAGAAAAAAAAAACTTTAAAAACTTAAAAGGATAGTTTAGGTAAATTGACCTGTGGGTCTGTTAAAAGGTTGTGAACCAACAGATATTTTACCTATTATTGATAGCTCTTTGAATGACCTCAGTTTGGATAAATACAGTTTAATTCTGACTGAACTGATGAGCTAACAGCTAGTCTGAGCAGATCCAAGACCAAAGCAGATTACTGTTGTCCTAAATAACTCCATTCTCAACATTTTTATGTTGAAATTTAAAAAAATCTGAGCAATGTCTTTAATCTGTTGTTCCAAAATTTGGGCTCAGGATCTGTGGGTCATGAAACAGCAAGTGTGGGGTCTTAAGAATATTTCCAGTACACACACACGAAAAATACATAAATAAATAAATTGCTTAAAGCGTAATAATTGTAATAAAATATAAAAATAGAGGTCATAAATTGATTAAAAAATACTTTTATAGTTGTTTAGGATGTCATTGCATCCCTGTTTTTTGGTTTATAGCAAGGTTTGTACACTTCAACCACAATAGTTGGAGTTTCAAGTCTTTACTTTGCGGGTCGTAAGCTGAAAAGTTTGGAAACCACTGGTTTTATTTTTTTCTTTGTGTGTTAATTCCCAATTCTCTGGGCTTTTGTTTGCCTTAATGTTTAATTTATTTTTTATAACAGCATATATATATTTTGACTACATTCAGATGTATGCAGTACACCAGTGTGTTGAAATTGCAATATGATCTAATAAACCAATCCTCATTAATGATGTTCGGAATTTTATTTACTCTTTTAGGCCTGAAGTGCTCGTTTATTATTCTTTCTCCAAACAGGAAGACTGAATATTAGAAACACCTTTCAAAATAATATTATTAAGATCTGCACAAATGATAGCTTCTAAAATAAAGATTAGAAGTTGATTCAACATCTACTGAACCAGTTCCAACGCAAGTAAATATATAAGATTCATTAAAGAAGGATTTATTGCTCTGTTATATTAGGCTGCATCAGTTACCCCTATTGTATCTAATAAACTGGCAGTTGAGTACACATTTGCTCATACAAACATATTATTTAAAAAGTAAAATGTGAAATTTGTAGCTTTTTTGGAGTAATAATTCCTCTTTATAGTCCTATAAATGTTTTATCACCTTCATCAACGGCTCAGCAAGCAGCACCTGGAAGAGTTACCTCTTAAACCTGTTCTACATATTGGATATATTGGATTTAGATAAAGGAAAAAACAAGTCTTTTTGGAAATAAAAGTTTGATGAGCTTTACAAATCGTATTGTTATTGTTATTCATGAAACACATGGGGTTTCTGGGGACACAGAGGAGGCAGCGCTAATTACAAACAAACTTAAACACAAGGCATTGCACAAACACCTCTTTCTTATACTGGCTACATTAATAATCTTAACTGAATCTCTGGTGTTCAAGTGGTTATTTTACTGAGATGTTATTTATTAAACCCAGGCTGCGCTGCTGAACATTAACTTTACTTTAACAGTTTCCAAAGAGACCAGAAATGACAGGCTCGTGGATTAAATGATGCACAAAAATCACTCCTTAAACAATCTGTTCTGGGTTTAACCATTGAGTATCCATCATACAGTCTCAGTTCTAAGCAGGAACAAGCCAACGTGGATTAGTTGTTATTTTATATAAACAGGATGAGGCCTTAAAGCTTCCTAATAACGTATTAAACAAATATTTTAATGCTATAAATTTGTTTGGGACTTTTTTTGTGTTCCAGATTGTCTCTCTTAAATCTCAGCATAGGTTTGATGATTTATTAAGTGTCTTTCTTTTTTAAATCAGCCATTTGTTATTAACCATGATTAGTATGCACAGTCGACTGCTGATCTGCATTGTGAACAAGCAGGGGATGTTTAAGCAAGAAGAAGAATATTAAAAACAACTCCTTCTTTTTCCCTGCAGCTAAAACAGTGCTGCATGAGGGAGAATATTACAGAGCGAGTTGCAGTGATGAACATTTCCTCCTGTTTCATGTTTAACCCTGCTCATTTCCCACAGTAAGAACTCCGGAAACACACAAGTGTGCCGAGCAGCTTGGGGGGAAGATGACTGATGGCTTGTTGTCATGATGTTTGGGATTCTGCCGACTCCAAGCCTTTCGGCTCACTGAAGCCGTGCAGCGCCGGAGCACATACTACAGGCTATTGTTGAAAAGTCTTGGTTTTAGACGGTATTGCTTCATTTTCACCCTGTTGAGCCACGTGCACAATGCAGCTATCTGTTAATGCCCCTGACCATTTGCAGATTAGTTGGATTTATGACGACGGTTCATGAACTGTGAAAGATTTGATATTGTTTGATAATGATCCAAAGACAATTATTGGAATTTCCTGCTGTGAGTGGATTAATTTGTTTGCTTTGTTTGGTTTTCTTACGGTATTCCATGGGTTGTGTGTGGGCTAAGCTAACACTCACATTTGACACCACTATATTTCAAAAAATGTCAATATTTGAAAAGCAGCTGACATGCCCTATCAATCACACCCTTCAATCGGTCAATGTGCTTCGTTTCTGTCTGCTCTGACCCTGTCTCTTCATTTCCCCGTGCCTCTTTGTCCCTCCGCTTTATTACAGCTCCATCACAATACCTGATGAGCCCGCGCCCCATAAAGCAGGCATTATTGGCTGTCATCCTCCCCTCTTAGCAGCAGTTACCTGGCCGGCAGGTGGTGGCAGTTGTCTGTCAGAGGTGGTCAGTTCTTGTGAGGGTCAAAAGCTGACACATAATGAGGCAGGACAGTGTTGCAGGACTGGGAAGTGGGGGAGTGCGGGGGGTGTGGGGAGTCTGTGTCAACAGTGGCCATAGCGTTGTGTCAGCGTTGGCAGGATGAGGGTTCAGTCCAAGCAGAAGAGGTAATCCAAGCCACGCTGATCCCAGGACCTTGACTGCCTATTGACACACATCAGAGCATGGAGGCAAAACAAATTAGCATCAGTCAATATTCTGTCCCTCCTCCAGCATCATGACACAGCCTCCCAGAGCTGCCATGTTTACCCTCCACCTGCTGTCAAAACAACTGAGAGCATCAGGATGAGGAATGCTTCTTGAGTTTCAACAGGAAGCTGTAGTCTATACATTTACATTAAAGTTATATATATATAAACCTTAACTAAAATGTGCTGATTGTTTTTACTGTTTTTGCTCGTTTTGTGTGTTTGTTTGTCTGTTTTTTTTACCAAATTATCCCATGAACCAATAGATGGGTTATGATGAAACTCTCAGAACATATTCATTGGATTTACATGTACATTACCTTATGGAGTCAACCCCATTAAAGATAGCCACAACATTAATAACCTTGGCAAACACAAAAATCTCTACTAATCAGACAATTTTACAGATACTGAGCTTGAATTTGGTGTAGTAGTAGTAGCTGAGACTCTTCCTTAACACACACACACACAATGAGTGCTAATTGCACAAGATCTGTTTTTACAACTTTAACATTGGAGTCAGTTCTGCCTGTCTGTTAGCAAAATATCTCACAAACCTGTGGATGGATTTTAATGAAATGCTTAAAAAGTCATCATTAAATGGAGATCTACAGCAGATTAACATTTGGAATCAAGATGGACACCACAGCTAATCCAATTTAGCCTGCCCAAAATAGTTTTACAGATATTGAGCTTAGAATTGGTGTCTTAGCACACATTCCCAGAGCCTGATACATTGTGCAATAATTTGCTTAATATTTTGGTATTAACTGTTGGAGTCAACCTTGTCTGCCTGTTAGCAAAATATCTCTTGAACCAAAGAACAGATTTTAATAAAACTCTCTGACAGCAACAAATGAATGCACATTTACAACTCATTACCTTTTGAAGTCAGCCAAATTCAAGATGGCCGTCACAGCTAATCGACATTAGCCAGCACAAAATGGCTGTAAGTCAAACATATTCACAGATACTGAGCTCATTTTGTTGTGATAGTAGCCGAGAGTCACCCTCAACACGTCTTTGAAGCGCTAGCGGATCACGCGAGATCTGGCACGAGAGAGCGCATAAAATCATTTACAAAGTTTGACCAAAGAGGCTACAGCTCTGTCTCTTCTCTTCCTAAGATGATTTAAGTTGAAAACTCTGGCATGAAAGGCCGCGGGCGATAAGCATTCCTTGAAGAAATGCCTGGCTTTTCTTTCAATATTTGATACTCAAACTCACAGATTGTCTCATAAGATAAAAAAAACTTGGTATTTTAAATATAATTTGAATGAGTCTAACCGAATAAGGCTGCTGCCTTTTTTTATTTAATTTGCAAGTAAAAAAAAAACTGAGATTGCTCACTCCTGTTTTTTCCCCCTCTCTATTCTTCCACTTTCCCCCCCTTTTTTGCAGCCTCCTCCCGCCCCTTCCTCCCTCTGCTGAAAGCCATTACAGAAATACAATTTCTAATACCTCCGCACAGGTCTTCGATCGACTGCAAACAAATTTATATTCAGGCGGTAAACAGAAAGCTGCAGAGATTTATTTATTGAGTGCGGAGGAGAGAAACAAGGCAGCGCGTGAACCCTGGGTAACCTCCGAGCTGACATGAAGATGGATCCGTGCACCATGCAAATGCATGGAGAGAAGGGATATATTGCACTCAGTCATTCAGCACATCGCTGCCTGTAGAATCCCATTAACTCCCACAGCTGGGACCATATTTCTGGGTTGTACCAATGCAGTTAGAAGTTGTTCATTACGCTGAATTATTTTCTAATTACTACAAACTTAAAAGGTACAGAAAATATTATTGAGATAAAACGAACCGAACCGTTTGAGGTCTGGGTTTTGGCCTTAATTAAATGTAGCAGGATGTTAATTAAAATAACTTGCGTTATTATTATTATTATTATTATTATTATTATTATTATTATTATTATTATTATTATTATTATTATTATTATTATTATTATTATTATTTAAAAATATTTAACTATATATCACATATGTAGTTTACCTTGGAATGCAGAGACAAAAAATATATTGCTCTCAAATTAGAAATAGGTCGTGAGTAATACAGTATATTTATTACTCAATCAACAACATTAAAAGGTTAAAGTAATTTAATTTATTTATTTTATTTTATTGCCTTGAGAACATCTCATTATTCCGGATTTAAAGTGAAATGAGTAAAAGGGTTTGTAAGAAATGAACACAACCAGTACATCATTAGGTTTTTATTAATTCAAATTATTTACAGCCGCGTGAATGTAGGTCAGACTTCTGCTGCTCTGTGGAGCTCCTTCATGTTTTCAGTTTGGCTTTGGATGGGAAACTACTAGGCTGCTGGCTCTTTTTTTTTTTTTTTTTTAACCATCAAGTGGAAGTGGCGCTTGTTTTTCCTTTTTCCTTTACTGTTTGTACATTATTGATTCATTCCTGACTGCACATAAAACTGACACGACTAAAAACACATTTTAATAGACTCATATTTAAGTGTTCAGTGGGGAAACTGTGGAGCAGAGTTACGCCTAAACATTGCAGGGAGGCTTTATTTCTTTATTTTTATTTATTTAAAATCCAAGCTAATTTCCAATCCGCTGCCACTGAACTTCTAAATACCGTCGGACTCGACCTCTGAACCCATTAAGTGTGCCTTTCACATGACCCGAGCCCTCTGCTAAACGTGGCCTCGGGTTTTTCATGAAGCCGCTGCACATTTACATAATCCATTAACAACATCAGTGTAGGCCTGTATTATGCTAATCTAGTTTTGAAAAGATTTCTTTTCAAAGTTTTTATTGTCCTGAAAAATAATCCTTCAAGGAAAAACTGGCCAAACACAACGGTTGATGACGTCATGGCCTACCTGTCCGGGCAGGTGAGAGGCCCACTGAAGCCAGTAGTTCCCTTAAAATGTGTTCTTTTTTCTCTTTTTCTTTTTTTTTCTTGTTCGGCTCAGTCAGTGTTGTCCTCCCTGATGACAGAGATGTCCAGCTATTGGCCGAGACCAGGAGGGCACGTCATCTCCATCAATCAGGGGACCGCTGCGCGTCCTCTGAGGAATGTCGTCCGGCCGCCTGACCATGCGTTGCAGGACGCATGAGAGGCCGGGCATAAAGTGCACTCCCGTCCAATGATTATGCAGGATGGTGGTGGTAGTGGGGGGGGGAAAGGTGATAATGACTTCCTATCATGAGTTAACGGCCGAAGGGGAGACCAGCCCTCTGCTCACTGACTCCTGCAGAGCAGAGGAGGTCAGAAACCTGGACCTGCTGGGCGCTGGCACGACTCATCCTGAACTCTGTGGTCCTCAAGAGGAGGAAACGCTGGAAGTGGACGCTGCCTCTGGATTTTATTCTCCGTATCTGACTCTGTGCACCCATTTGGATAGCCCTCCTCTTCCTCCTCCTCCTCCTCCTCCACCGCAGTGTGAGCCTCTCGGGGGCTTCTCCACGCCGGCCTCGTCCCGCGTCCCCTGGCGGTGCAGGGCGCAGGGCTCTCCAGGACGCGGAGATTCGAACAACAACAACAAGGAGCCACAACAATTCCCTTTGGAGCCACATGGAGAGGAAATCCACAACTCTCTGAACAATGATCCCAAATTTCACTTTCCTGTGGAAAACTCGGACTGTAAGGGAGCTGAAGGGAGGAAGAAAACTTTTGAGTGGATGAGAGTGAAAAGGAGTCAGCATCGGGCGGGTAGGTTGTTTTTATTCTGATTCTTCTTCTATTTTTGGAGAATTTAATGAACTCGAGAAGAGAAGATCATCTTCAAGCACACATATTTAAAAAAATCTATCAGTACAAATTTAATTTAAAAGTTTTAATAACTTTTACTCATGACTGGCAAAGTTTGTTAGAAGTTTTCCACTCGAGGGAGGGGGGAAAAAACGGAGGAGAAAATAGCTGACGTGCTTTGTGCGTCACGGAGAACATTTTGCTTCTGTCATCAATAAAGAAAATACAATTAAAAAAGCAAAAACGCTTAAACAAAAAAAAGAAATACTCCAAAAATCAACATTTGACTCACAGTAATAACTGTTTAACCATTGACACATTTGCATATGCACATTACCAGTCAGTTACTGTATTTCCATGTCATGTTATTTGACCTTTTTGCTCCACCTACTGTTCCAAGGCACTGTTACAGAGAGGGAGGGTGAGGTTTCTGTGAGAAAGGCCTGCTCAGTCTCAGCGCACATCCAACCCACGAGGAGAGATCAATTATTTACCTTTGCTCTTACTAACCAGCAGACTTTGAATAATGCAACAGACCACTGCCTGTCCAGACTCACAGGAAGTTGAGTAAAACTTACTCTGGTAAGCTGGACTGCTCCCCAGGTATTGATTAGTTGTCTGTTTGTAATGAAAGCCCTTGTGTATTGATTTCAGTTTGAAGCACCTTTACATGTGTCCACCTTTTTAACATAATTGCTGTCACAGATCATCATTTCACTGACTGATGAGTTCTGGGCAGAGAGCCTAGAAGAATACAAATCCCAGGCTTAAAAAAAAAAAATTCAAATCGGCTGCTAATGTGGAAAAATGCCTGTCAGTTCTCAATTTTATGTGAGTTAAGTGTCTCATCTGTCTTTCTCTCCATCAAAAATGTCTGTTCTTGGGTCTTGTATTTTTTGATTTTTCTAGATGGAATAGTTACATCAGTGGTGGTCTATGTGTGTGCTGTGAGGAGGCTGCTGACCCCAATGTTCAGTGATGCAACTTTCCCACGATCTGTTTGGGACAAAAGCTCCTCTGGAAGAGATGCAGAACAAAGCAAATAAACTGCTAGGAACAGATTTGATTTATTAAATAAAATTGTTCCTTTTTGTCATCTGTTTTCATGCCCCAAATTCACATTATAAGAAAATAATAAACAAAACTGTATTAAGACTGCAAAATTACATATTCTGAATTCCCATTCACTCTTATGCATAATCGTTTCTTTGCTTTTAGTGTTGAAAATATGACTCAAACACCATTAATTTGTCATGCAAATAAGAAAACCGTCTGTTTATGTCCGTGCATGTTAAAATGTTTAATCAACGGTTACAACCCTGACGCTGCCAGAGTGAAAGAATGTTGCAGCCACACCTTCGTTTGATCTAAAAGTCACTTTACCCATCAGAGGCATTAGCCGCTCATCTGATCCAAATCCGTGCACTTGAAAAACCTATTTGCTCCCACCCGCCCACATAAAAGGAGGCTCGTCCTCGCTGCTTTGTTAGTGTCTCTGTAACCTCTTTCTGCATCTCTCTGAAGGAGATCATCTGTAGGAGTAACTCATTAGCGCCACTGTGTAACTTGTAAAAGAATCATTAGTGGAAGTGCGCTTTCCTCTCGAGGTTGTATTGGTTTTGGCACAAAACAAAAGTCCATGCATACATTCTTTCGTGCTGAAAGGCCTCCACAGACCTGCTGTAACCTGATCTCCCAGCTTAGTGTATATACTCCCTGTGCGTCATTCTTCAATTATGCTTTGACAGCACCTGAATTACTGTGGGCTGGATGCCCAGATGACTGAGGCAATGTGTATTGATCTATCCCTTTTCCTCTTCCCTCTCCTCAGCTCGGAAGGCCCTTCTATTCTCTCTGCTGCCTGGCTATTTTTAAGCATGCAAGTCATTCCTCAAATATTTAGTTTGATTCTTTTATGCCCTCTGGCTGGCATCAATTCTATTATCTTTGCAGCCATTAATCAGAACGTGCATGTGATTTTCACTCCTGGAAGCGGAGGCTCTTAATTACGCACAGCTTCTATGTTTTGGTCCCTCCTATACACTGGCTTCTAAATGCTCGGGCTTAGTTACCTTCACATTAATATTTTTTAAGACACAGATGTTGACATTTATCCTATAACTGACCTTTCCATCTGCTATGCTTTTTCCTCCAAGTGGCTGGAGGCCTGTTAACCTTCCTTTCAATGAATTGGAGGAATAGCTCCACACCTGGCTCCATTATGCAGCAGCAGCAGCAGCACATTTTCTCAGAGGCAAACGACAAGCCACAATGTCAGCAATGAAAAATCAAGATATAGCTGCAGTCCCTGTCATTCATTGCACATAAGTAGCACAGATGATACTTTAATGTGTAACCCAGAAACCTCAGAGGACAAAAATGGGGGGACATTTGTCATTATGTAGTGTTTTGAGAGGATTTGTAAACTGTTAAACTGTCATTGGCATAGAAAGACCCAAAGGCAAATAACAAATGATTCAGATGAACACAGTTAATGGACTGTTAATGCTAAAAAGTTGTTGTGAATCACCAAACATTTCCCAGACTACTTTCCGTGTAGCACTAGCTTGCAGTGTAGCAAGCGACAACATAATACAACCATGAAATAAATGTGTCTATTTAAAGTTTTGCTGTTTTTTATGACTTTATTTGCATTGCTTTAGACTGCACACACGTGTTCCTGGTTTTGTGTCCAGATAACAATCAGCGATGATTTATCAGTCTGTTTAACAACCCCAGAAAGCTTGTGCGATGTGCCCCACAGGCTCTTGCTAAAGTTGACTTTCCTCTGAAATACATCTTTGTTACACAGACAGAAATATGGCTCAGGAGTAAAAACAAACTGGCTCTGGGCCAGCTGCTACAAGTCAGTTTTAATAACTGTTGAATGTTTGAATACATGTATCAATTAAACATTTGATTTATTAAATCTACACTGCAAATCCCAACAGCACAGCTTAATAAAAATAATTATAACTCAAATATTCAGAAAACAACAGGAGTTGCTTAATTCCACAAATAAGCTGTACTCAAAATATATGTTTTGAAAAATTAACTCATCTGTTTTATGATGCTTAAATTTTTTGAGGTTTTTGAGTTCTGATGCCCTAGAACAAATTTGTGATTTGGACTTCTTTGATCTGACTTGAATCATGTACTGATGCAAAGTTGTAAACCATCTTTGTTTGCGGTTATAGAAATATCAGGTTGGGCTCTAATAAATCAGTAAATCTGAGCAAATCATTTTAATGTTACTGTAAAAAGATTTTAGTTTAATTTTAACAACTCCAAAAACCTGAAAAATAGCTAATTATGGAATATATATATAAAACACAAAATCTGAGCGAAGTTTTAAATTGTCTCAACTTGAATGAAGGGGGATTATATCAACGGAGGAAAGCCAAGTATAACTTAAATGATAGTATTTAGGAAAAGGAGAAATGTTTAAGTTATTGTTATTCAATTTATAACTGAAATGACTGAGTGGAGTTAAGTTTTTGTCAACTTGTTCATACAAGTTAAATGACTCGAGCTGGTTTTATTTAAATTAAATGTTTATGTACACTTTGACTGTTTGAGTGAATAAACTTAAACGACTCAGGACAATCAATCATTTGAATTGAATGAACATATTGGGTTTTACAGTGAATATCAGTCAACTTGCAATACCCTTAGAGCTGAAGCTAATTTTATTATTATTTATTTACTTGTTGAGAATATACTAAATTGAAATTCGCTTTTTTAGCTTCTCTTTACTTTGGGGTAAATGCTGTTTTCATTTATACATATAGCTCTGTATGTATCTTTTTCAGGATTTTAGTGTGTAATAGTGAAGTTGGATGAGCTTTTTTCTTTTTTTCTTTGATTAGCATTGCTGATTGCTGTCTTTCTGCTCTCTCTTCCCAGCCAGGACGCACGTGACCTCTGGCTTCAGCGTCGTCGCCTCGCAACTCGGTGATCTCGGCTTCTGCTCGGAGGGCCGCCATCACGCCGGGGCCGGGCCCCTCAGGACCAGCTACAGCACCAGGCAGCTGACCGAGCTGGAGAAGGAGTTCCACTTCAGCAAGTACCTGACTCGGGCCAGGCGCGTGGAGGTCGCCCGCGCGCTGCAACTCAGCGAGACGCAGGTGAAAGTCTGGTTCCAGAACAGACGCATGAAGCAGAAGAAGCTGCAGAGGGACGGGCTGCTCTCGGACCCGCGGCCCTCGGCAGCGGAGGACCCCCACTCCACCCTTCCACCCCCCCACCAGGGGCCTCTCCTCAAGCACCTGAGCTCCTGAGCTGCACCGAAGCGTAAAGACAAGCCGTGGCGCAGTGGCTGCATGCAGATGTTTTGATTCGTCTTTGCATTGGTCTCAATCAGGCTTCACCTTTATTTGTTTACCACGATGGATGCTGCTCCCGAGATGCGCCGTGGCAGCTTTTCTCCACGCAGGAGCGGCTCGGGACGATTTGTCATCCTGCCCGGCTTCAGACTGGCGCTCTGATTTGAATATTAAAATCCGTGTCATGTCATTGCGCTCCAGCCTTCGCAATGTAAACGAAGAAACAAACTTATCTAATTGACCATAAAAGCCCTGGAAGGTTATTTGGTTATTTTGGACGATTTATCAGGAACTCGTCGTACTTGCATATTTATTCCAGTTTAAATGTTTAAATTACGCAAATTATATTCTTTATTTAAGGTTTGATGTCAAGGTTGTTGTTGTTTTCGAAACAGGCAGAGGATAAATTTGACTATTTTTTCTGCCTTTTTAGCATCAAAATATTGCATAAAACTAAACTGCCAAAAAAAACTGGATGAAATTGTTTGGGTTTTTTCCCTGTCCATTTTATCTGCACGTGCACTTGTTATGTTTGCAGGTAGCTGTCAGAATAATTCAGTTCAATTTTATTTTGTGTGTGTGTGTGTGTGTGAGTGTGTTTATGAAAGAGGAAGAGCGTACTTTCCCGTTTGTCTGGTTTTAATGTTTTCATTAGATGAAAGATTAAAAAAAGAAAAAAAAACCGTCATTGAAGGAGAGATTTATTGACCACACGTATCAGAGTATTGATCCGTGGTGATCCATCCATCTGAGGCAGAAATCTGGGAGCATTTGCACGCATCTGTAACTGTTAATGGAACGCGGAAACATCCCGATCGGGAGTTGTTTCATGGTTTTTATGACCTCCTTATAAATGCATCAGAAAAAAAAGATAATTCGGCTCTAATATAACTCGTGAACAGACAATAAAAAATAGATGTCTGTGATGTTTTGCAGATCGTCCAATAAACTGCGTGGCCCCTTCAGTTCCAGCAGCTGCATATATCCTCCTCCCTGATTCACATCTCATTTCAGATAAAGTAAATGATTGTAAACACGCTTCTTAAACACTGTTATGTTCCCCGATATAACAATGTGTTTCTTTCATGTTAATGTCCTTTATAATCCCAAGCTAAGGGCCATCATCCACCTTAGGTTTTTTTTTTCAAGGCCATATTTTTGATTAGCTTTCAGTTACATTCAGTGTTTTTTCTTCTAAACTCAAAAATGATTCACAACAGACCCATCAAATAATTTGAAAAAAACTAGAGTAAAAGTAAATACAAAAAGGTGTGGGTTTAAGTCTTCAGCAAGCACCCCTGGTAGAATTTAAGGTGCAAATGAGGAGATTCTGATGATACTTGGACAGATTCAGCTCTGCAGGGCAAAAGAGTGGACAAGGCCAAGCTAATATATGCAGTTACACCAGAGTTCAACTCTCACCTCCTGACCCTTGTCTTGCCTCGGGACAACGATGACCCGGTCAGTGGTTTCACAGAGAAAGATGCTCCATTGATTCAGGCGACCTCCAAGTCTGAGATTTTTCTTTCATTCATTTTCTCTCTCTTTTTTTTTTCAACAAGCAACTCCCAGCCCTTTTGTTCTGGTGTGCTGCTCTCCCTGTCCACACAACAATATTTCATCCAGCTGAATAGCACAAAGACTGGGCCATACGATAATTGTTCATATTATAATTCCATACCAGGGCAGAGAAAGAGTTTTTTTGTTCCTGCACCCAGAATTAGGTTATTTTTTGACATAGCTCTTATTTTATTAAGCCCAAAAAAATGTGGTTCACTTTATAAACTGGATAAAATAGTCTTTTTATGCAGCAGGTTTTTGAATATAAAACTGGGCTATTTTTAAAAACAAAGTTAAAAAAAAAAACTTGAATTCTAAATATAATTTAATGTCAGAGGCTGCAGAAATGAACAATTCACAGCAGCTATGCTTTCAGCTTTTGTGTTTAACTCATGTTCGCCTGAAAAATGTAATGAACAAACTTTAATCTTCTAAAAATGTTTCGGCAGTAATAAGTAAGAATGAGACAAGAACAACCTAAAGGAAAGGACATAAAACAAATCTTTAATTAATTGGAACGACATGCAAGGAAAGTTTCACTTAATTTATATCCAATTTGCATTTAAGTAAAACACATACTATTAAGACTGACTTTTCTAAGCAAAACAGGACTAAGTGGAATTTTTAACAAATCCAACTAAATTGTCCGTCTTTTAGTTGTTAAGGTCACAAGGAGTACAGCGATGGTGAAGATGACATTAGTAATTTAATGCTAATAATAATAAATTAGTTTCTTAATATGTCCACTGTTTTTACTGAGAAGTATGTGAGGTCCTTATTAGACACACTTTCATTTAAATTCAAACTTACTTTATCATAGTTTTAATTGATTACCTCAGAAATATACAAACATGAAACCTATAAAAACAAGTTATTTCATGAGGTGAGAGGAGACGTTGCTCCACAAAGTGAGAGTGAAAAGATAAGTTGATTTATTTTGGGTGAATTATCACTCTCATTTTGTTTCCCTGGCAGCTTCAACATTTGCGTCTCAGTTGACGAGAGCAGATTGGCATTGTGTGCGCCAACTTGACATTTAGTTCAAAAGCACGAGTCTGATGAATTTCTGATGCCCTCCCAAAGATGTGCGAGACTGACGGCTGTGCTGAACGTAGACTTAGACACACACACACACAAAAAGCACTCAAAAAGTAAAAGTAAAGATCAGAAAAAAATCAGATCAAAAGCAAAGTGGGTAGAAACAAGTTTTTACATTAATAACTTAATTATTCCTCTTTCCCTTTCTTTAAAGCCATACTTTCCAGGGATGAAATCTACTCCAGAAATCTATTTGTTCACCTCATTCTTTTTAATCAACAAGAAGCACATGAATAATTAAATGATTATCATTACTTATAAAAAATAAAGCGGCTGCTGCTTCATCTTGTTTTGATAAAACTCTCCTGAACACTCAACTGAGACATCAAAGTATAGCCGGTGATGTATTAGTGCGTGATGAATGAGTCTATTGACAGCCTCCATTTCTTTCTGTATCTTGTTGCAAGTTAGCTGATGTGGGCAGCTGGTATAATTCTCCAGAGGAGAGCTGTGTGGCATGAGCAATGAGCCAACATATGTGCCTTACAGAATATCCTGCAGTACATTTTAAATGAACACATATAAGTTTCTGAGCTCATTTTAATTAATGCTAAGTTGACCTAAAATTAACTTAATGCATAATATGCATGTAATCTCCTCACCGGAGCTCAGGGGAGTAAAATCAATTGATCACTTGAAGCCGTTTCTAACTTAATATGAAACACTTACAGATCGCTCGGTTGTTGTTCGAACCATAGATCATTTGAATACTCTCCTTTTTTTAGTTTCTCTGCTTGTCTGATTTTACTGTTTTTCTTCATTTGCAAGGACTTTCATGCACTATTAGTCTTTTTGATCGGTCTCTTGCACGTATTTGACTAGCAAACAATTTGTACATCAAGAAAGTTGAAATGAAGTGCACCTGTCTGTGTGAGTGGATGCTCTGTGTACAATTACACAAATATGTGTTTTGTTTCCAAGGTGCTGCTAATAAAGCACTCAAAAGGGATACAAAGCACCTATTTGAATAATTGTGCACACACATGCACATGCACACGTGCGTGCAAGCACACACACAAAGCCCATACATAACACGTTCTGGCAGAGCTGCGTTCAACAACATGCACACCAGTCCGGTCTTTGCCTCCCCTCCAGCTCCACTCCAGGGAGCAGATGTTTGGGGACAGCTTACAGCCTCAGCGAATTTCTGTGTACACAGCAAACAGCAGCACTCAGCACTTCTGGCTGCAAAGGGAAATTTGCTCTCGTGGGGGCGTGTGTGTGTGCGGGGATGTTGGGGTGGGGCTTTTGAGTCAGAGGAAGGTATCATGAGGATGGGAGGAGAGGGAGGGGAAACAGAGTGAGAAGGAGGGTGCACACAGAGGTGAAATTGTGTCAAGGTTGTAAGTGCCTTGTGTTGGGAGGAAATCTGCATTTCCTGAGAGCTCGGTTGCTGTGTGTCGGAATGGCACAGCAGAGCATCATGTGCAGCACATATGGTGTGACATTATGAAGCTTCAGGAAGCTCAAAGGTGGCCCTGCTACATATCTGTGTCTACATGACCTCTGCTGTGTAGCTTTGTCTTCTGACTAGTTGGGATTGACCTTTGAAATGTTGCACACAAGCATAATTTGGATGGAGGAAAAAAAAAGGTGAAACAATGCAACAAGCCCCTTTCTGAGTTTGCTGATATTGCAGCTGAGACAACAGATATAAGACCAAAACTGGGCAAGACCTTAATAGCATTGGCCTTACTGTGCTGCCTGGACCCTCTTTAATTGTGCACACTGTACCGAAAGAAAAATGCATTCACTGTGTATAAAATCGTCCATCTTTTCTCTCCCAGTTAGTTCACAGTGCAGCTTTTGCACATTTGCTCAATAGGATGCCTCACACAGAGTTATGTAAATAGGCTGAAACATACACATACGGTCTTATTTCCAACATGTGTGCAAGAACACACATTTTGACCCCTCGTCAGTGTATTATGAGCCCTAAACAAACCGTCATAAATGAGCCCTGCGATGCTTATTTGTCTGAAAGAAGGCAACCCCCTACTCCTCTGCCCCTGGGGTGAGGTTGCCATAGTGACAGATTCACAGACATATGGAGGGAAAAGGAGAAGGGGAGCTGCTCGGAAGGGGTGGGGCTGAAGGGGTGAGCTGGGGGAGGGAGGTGCAGAGGAGAAGGGTACCGGTATGAAGGCGCGAGTGGTGTATTTTTCAGATGTAACTTTTTGTTTCATCTGTCAATCTACCCATGACAATCAGTGAGGTAACAGTTTATAAACTTTTCTCAGTGACAGGGCACCATCTTGGCTCCATTTCATGAGAAAGAAAATAGACTTTTTAACAGGCTTCACAGCTCAAAAAAATCACACGTCTGCTATATGAATTATTGAGTTACTGTAATTAATAAAGCTGTATAAATATTTTATGGGTTCGTTGTATACACTAATGGTTGATCAGGATTAAGACAACAAGTACCTGGATGTTTTTCTAACTAACTCATTAGATTCACTTATCAACTTGTCAGCCAAACTGAGACAAAACATGCAAAATTGTGAGGAGAAAATAGGCAAAGCAAAACAAAAATAAAAAAATAAAATGAAAGAGGTGAGTTGGATTTACGCAGTTATCAAGGCTGGCCATGTTGTTATAAAACTACTTTTTCCCCGTCAGCCTTTATATGCAAAGACCAGGTGCTCAATCAAACCTCATACCTACTGTTTTATTTTTCATCTTCACCCCTCCCATTGCTTCTCTGCTCAAACCCTCTTGAGCCACCCTTCTCCTCCTTTTCCTCTCTCCCTGTGTCATCAGTCTTCCCCTCTGCCTCTCCGCCTGCTCTCCAACTGATATGAGAATGTGACCCCTGGGCGCGCAGGGGTCAAGTGATACAAGGTCATTGGCGGGTCATCACTGCTGACTGGCCGACCTCAAAAAAGGACTTCTGGAAGTGGCCAATCAGTTCTTGCTTGCCCCCCCACCCTAAGGCGGATCCCCCCTCTCCCCAGTTCATCAGCAGCCTGTGTCACATGACCAGGGTGAGGCGTCAGAGGGAGGATGATTAATGATGCTTTTAGTACCTGTTTAGAATGAAGCTGTCCACACCACACTGTAATTACCCGCTCCCAGGCGGCAGCTGCCCAACGTAATTGCTTTTTGTTTGTTGACCTGGTTTATTGAGGAGAAGATGGCTTTGGTTGGCTAAGGCAGAGCCATGTACAGTATACAGAGGTGAGGCTATACATACATGTCAGGAATTTAGGTGGCAGAGTGGGGTGAAGATTTATAGAACTTACACAAGACATACACTCAAGCGCACTTAAGTGACACAAGAAACCAAGAAAATTCTGACTTTATACTGCAATAGAAAGTGTTGTCAGATCTGATGCAACCCTTCTGCAAAAGGTCAAAGACAGCCACAGATCTCTTGTGCAGGTTGTGCATTATATTAAAGTACACAAGTGTTTGACATGCACAGTCAAAGGCAATATTTTCTGTCATGCACATATGTCAGCACCATGAATGCAGGAGCTCTGTGTTGCTATGAAAATTCAAAACAAAGTTCAGAAGGTCAGCACCTGATATTGCCCCCTCCCTCTCTCCCCTCTTTGGCTACATGCCTAAAGCAAATATGAAAATTTCAGTACCTGTGGCTCAGCGCCACGAGGACAGTGACAATGAAACTCAGA
Organism: Kryptolebias marmoratus; assembly: GCF_001649575.2. NCBI lineage: Eukaryota > Metazoa > Chordata > Actinopteri > Cyprinodontiformes > Rivulidae > Kryptolebias > Kryptolebias marmoratus. Next base: position 16,966,961 of record NC_051437.1, on the reverse strand, counting down.
TAAACAGCCTCTTGTTTGACCTATGGAGAGCATAAATTTGCTGCCCATAAATTCTTGAGTGTTTCAGCTCTGTTTGGCGCATTCGTCGTGCCTCTCTCCCAAGACTGAGAGGGGCGAGTGTCGGATATCAGTGCTTCTGTATGAGCAGCTTTCATCCTGCTCCTGGTTCTCACATAACTCAGTCCTGCAGCCTTTATCACCGCCTCATAAATAACTAGGCTATCGCCTGATAATGTCCGCTTAATGCTTAGTCAATAAAGCCCACAGTAAGAGAGGCCTTTTTTTAGCCTCTCTCCTGTACATAAATATAAACATTGGAATAGATTGATGTGATGGGCAGCCTCTTTTCACATTGGGACAAAAAGAGCAGCGTGTGGGCCCAGGAGCTGAGGTGGGCTGCAAGGCTGCAGGTGTTTAGACGAGATAGTGGGCCGTAATGACGGGGTTGTGAGAGAAAGCCTGAGTGGATAGCCTTGACTGATCACCTGTGAAAGACACATGCACTCGTATACACACAAATGATAGCACACAGACGCACACGGGCATAATCATTCACACACCAACACACACACTAATGTCATCATTAGTTAACCCATTGGTGTCGATGTCTGGTGCACAAAAGCTCATCCTCCCTATTTGAAGGGCATTAGATCCATGAGATGAAGAGCAAGTGATCTGCTTTTGTATCTTGTTACATATGCAAAACCAGCCGTGTGCTGCTACCACAAAATTAAAAACAGGGTTGTGAGTTTCATTGTCTTTGCAGGGGACAGTTATCGACGATTCGCAGCAGTCATCAGCCCATTCGATTCCTGTGCAGCACTGAGGGGCAGCTGTAGTCACTGTGATGGGATCAGACTGAGCCTGGAGAGACAGAGGAGACTGACAGGGATGTTCCTGGGCTGAACAAGGGGGCTGATTGTGATCCATGGGTTAGTCAGTGGAGATGCACCTGGGTTTTGAGAACAGCTGGGAGAGACAGGCAGCAACACTGAAGGGGTTCAAACTAAGAAGGATGATATCATCAGTTCAGATTGACATGCATGGTGGGATGATGTTGGCAGTTTGGTTGTTACGTGCTGAAACACATTTCTGTTGAGCAAGGCTAGGACACAGTATAAACAAACAAAAGGAAAAACAAATCTAATAATCTACATTATTTTAGCTAATTTTTGAAATTCGGGCTTGTCGTTTAAAAATTTATCTGGTATTTAATAATTGAAAAACTTGTAAAATCATTTTCAAACTTGAAAGTCAAAAAGCACTTTACATTTCCTCTGAATTAACTTTGAAACAGTGACGCCTAACTAAAGTCCAAGATGTCATGAAAGAGGTATAACAACAGCAATTTTGTCTATGTGCACTGAATATGAAATAAATAAATTGCAGGACTGTTTCTATCTTAGAGGTAATCAAATTCACATAAGGTGCTAGGAGTGAATGACAGTTACTTTATACTGTTACTTCAGAGACACAACCTGCACTGTTAGTGTTAGGAAAACACAATTGTTTGCCTTTTTAAAGATCTTTTCACAAAAAGACCTAAGCATTTCTTTAATTCAAGGCCTAGTGTTGTTTGTTTCCATGTCAGAGTTTTAAAGTAATAATATCATATCTTTAAAAAGAGTTTAAGTTTGAGTTTTTTTGGTCAAATCACAAAAAAAAACATGTGCAATTCACAGGAGAAATAATGACAATCCAATTTTAAAGTGATATGTTTGGATCAAAACTTTAGTTATCGAAAAGGTGTTTTTTACAGAAGCAAATGCAAAAAAAACCTAGAAAACAACAATATTAACAGAATTTTAACCCCAAAACTATTATATACATTATTAATACATGACATGTTAGTCTATATAATACAAATAAATGACAGACCAGTCAACCTTGATGCTTCTAGAAGGACACTTACCTAACTATTGAAATGCTGCTTGTTTTTGTTGCTCGTCCTCCTTTAATATGCTTGGGAGTTTCCACCAGCGCAACAGCTATTTTTCAAGAGAATACAAAGAGATGGGATTATTACAAATGAGCTTGCCTGACTCTGAGTAAGTAATACAATAAACTTATTTGATAAAAACGTTGGCTGTACTTAAATGCATTAAAGCCAGTGTGTCTGCAAAAGCATTCTTGTCATCTAGTGCTCATACCGGACCCCATTTATCAATATTTGCTGCACCGCTTAGCACTACAAGTCTTTGTAACAGCAGAACAAGATATCAAATGTGATGTGCAACATTTGTACTCTCAGAAAGTGTTACATATTTATTGTCTGGAGTATAAATATATAAAAGCTTATAGATGCTAATTTAACAGATTGCAAACTATACATCCAAATAGATATGATTAAATGAAACTACACATACTAACTAGTCATCTAATCACTTAAGATTGTTGCATCTGTAATATAAGGGTGGGAATCTTTAGGCAACACAATTCAGTTTGATTATGATTCAGTGGGCTGCAATGCGATCATAAAACAATTACTGATGCACCTCAAGGCATTCATAATCACCATTCAAACTAAATCCAGAGCATAAAATCTTGCAGACCTAAAGAAATAAAATATTTTGCAAAACACTGCAGTATAAAACAGTTTGTTGGTTTTTGTCTGTTGGAAAGTAGTTGGCAACTCAAAATTGTGACAGAATAGGTGAATTTCTTTTTGCACTCTGACGGAATTCCGAGTTGTTGCGACCAAGTGACCAGTGAGCCACACGGACACACAAAATGTTGGCCTTTTTTTGCATTCACAGTTTAAAATTTTAAGCTGTGCACATTATTTGGTTGCCCACCTCTGCTCACATCATACCATGCTGCAACCATTTCATTACATTCTGGAGACTCCCTCAAAAATGCAATTCACCAACTAGTCTACAACAGTTGCAGGCCAGTAGGACGCTACCTTTAGTATCTCACTACCTTTAGAAGTGGCAGCAACAAGTTTTTCTTCTTGTCTGGGTGGAAATGTGCACACAACTTGCATATTGTGTGACTCTTGTCAATGTAAGTTTTCCCTTTAATTACATAAAAACCAAAATACTTCCAAACACGGGCTTTCAATGCAAAAGGTGCCGTTTTGTATGTAACATCTCTGTTGTGTTGATGCCATTAATGTTGAAGACGCTACGCTTCAGAGTTCTGCCTTCTTCGGGGTGTTGCAGGAAGTTAATACCGCTAACTAATTTTTAATATTTATAAATTGATTCACAGTTATTCAGGTCTGCATTGAGATGCATCAAAAAATTAGATTAAACCTCCACCCTTGTTGTAATGTGAGATTTCTGCCAGGTGCCACAGTTGCTATAGGAGATGGCTGGCCCCATGAGGAGGTGAATGGGCCAGATTTTTGAGGAATGTGAACTAGGAAGTGTCCAAAATTCTGGGGAAAGCATTGCTCTGAACACTGTGGCAAATGTATCTCCTGGGTAATGGAGACAGACCTATTGCAAAATTAGGGGAGACATTAACTGGGGTATCAATAAATAAACCTCTAATTAGGAAAAAAGAAGCAGAGCGGAGCAGCAACAGCACAGGGGGAGAATATCAATGGCACACTCACATCTGTATGCACGCAAGGCTCTCTGGCAAGCGGCTGAGTCTCACATGGGGCTTCACCAATGGCACCCGCTCACCCACCCATCCCTGACTCACCCTTGCAACGAGCGTGCCCACTCTTTGACTGTGCAGTGAACCCAGCGCATCCCTCCCTCCCTCCCTCTAAGAGCAGCTCTCGGTTATTTCCACGTTCCTTCTTCTCCTCTCTCTAACCAGCTTATCTGCACAGTGCCCTGAGTGTGCCGCTGTGTACAGTGCCTTCACCGTGATTGATTGTGGTGGGGGTCCTCCACTCCCTCGGTGAGACAGAAAATGGAGGAGGGAAAACAGGGGAGAGTGAGGGGATAATGGGCAAAGCTGAGAAGCCTGGAGAGAGTCTGTGATGGGGAAAGTGAAACGCGTCTGCTCACATATGTACGTGCTTCCCGTGATATCTGCATAACACGTGTAAAAGACGCGCTTATGTTGGCGAATGGTGTCAACATGCAGGCAACTTAGAAGGTGTAACGTATGTATGTAGGTGTGGATGACTGGCAGAGAGATGTGGAGATGCAACCTCAGAGCTGGTGGTGGCAGCTGGAGGGGGGGTGTGGGTGGGGGGTACATGGTGCTGACCGCTCCCTGTCTCTACCCCTCTGTTCCCTGGAGGGTAATAAAGACTGATGACACTGATGCTGTGCCATCCGGCTCCACGGTCTCCACTGCACAACCATTTGCGCCATCATTTATCGCACCTCCCCCCCCTTCCCCTTCTCCCCCTCTCCACCCCACCTCCTCCCCGCTCTAATTCTGCTTTAATAACCGCTAGCTCCATTCATCAGTATATTGACGGGCATGACAGGCGGTGCAGCACACACTAACTCCCTGCCCTTTACTCGCTCACAGCTGGGGTCATCGCGAGGTCACACAGTCAATAATCACAACACACCTCACTGTCACCTTGGAGCGACTGCATGCCCGGCATATCTATTCGCACACAAGCTTCTCATCTACTTTGCAGCTCGGTGCAAAGCATGGTGAGCATTTGTTGCAGCACTAAAAGCTAAATGAGCAGCCGTAAACACTCGGGATTGTAAATGGTCCAGTCCACAAAATTCAGCACATTGCCCTTTAAGATAATTTTTCAGCACTGCCTGTCAGACAGAACATCATAGTTGCTCTCACCAACTTCTGTCTTTTGGGGGGAATGGACTTTTCTTTCCTTTTTTGGGGGTGGGGTGGGGTGGGGTGTGAGTGTACGTGACAGTGGGCACTCATTTGTTACAGGTGCAGAGCCTCCCTCTCTTTCTCCTTGGGCATTCACCTCTTCATATGCAAAGCATGTCCTGCTGTCCTCCAACTCCAGCACAGTTTGCTGGTGTGACACATTTTTTCTTCATTTCAGCTTGACAGTGACATTTATGTTCATTTGCTCCATGCAATTGTGAAGCATCTGGAGAGGCCGTTTTCCTTTTTTTTCTCCCCCATCCTCTCTCAACTCTTTTTATTTTTTTTTCTAACCTGACAAAAATATTAATGCACATTTGCATGCTACGATGACTAAGCCCTTGATGAAGATTTGAATTTTTAGAAACACAGAGAGGAAAAAAAAACACCCTGACAATTACACATTGCACTGAGGAGTGGAATGAAGTGTACTGTTTTTAGACAGATTATACCAGTTTAGGAACTAGCCAGGATCTGTTGCACTGCGAAGCGACCAGTCCATGAATCTCATGATGCTGCTTAGCGTGGTGTTGCTGGGAGCTGTGGCACACAGGGGACACTAAGATGTGGCGTGTGGTGTTCACCCAGGAGCTACTCACCATTCTTCCTCCTTGGTGATGTTAATAATTTCTGTGCTCTCACACAAACTTTGCAGTCCCTTTTCTAACCTCTTCTCCCCAGAGATACACAAAAGACAGACTAACAAGAGATCATGAGCAGATGCAAATAAATTAACAAAATAATTTTTTTTATTTGTAGCATTTGTATTAATCTGAAATAAAAAGTGCACACATCTCTCCACTTCTGGTCCCTCTTCACCTTTTCTGGACCGTCAACGGCAGCAGCAGTTAGGGGTGCGGGTGCTGAGGACTCTAATCTGCAGTGCAGGTCCCACTGGCAAGGATCATTGAGCTAATTAATAATGTGGCACAGAGAGGGATGGCAGTCATTACGGAGCCACAGTAGTGTGTGCTGAGATGCTGTGGGCTTGTGTGTGCGTGTGTGTGTCTGTGTCTGTGTGTCTGTGTATAGGGAGGGGGCACTGCAGACACCGGCATGCAACCTTTTGATTCATAGTTCACAGAGGCTAAGCAAGCAGGAAGACGTAACAAGCACACAGAAATCTACACTACACATGCAGCACCATTGTAAATACCAAAACCCAACATTGACACACATGATATCCTGTGTCTAATTTCCCAACTTTTAAAAAGACTGGAATTTCTTTTATTGTGAGCCAGAATCCAGACTTACAGGGTTTCTTCTTCTCTTCAGTATCCGAGAAGCCAACTCGGCAAGTTAATCCACACTATGAGAAAGACAAAACTAAAGCTGGGGCTCTGCATGAAACATTCTACTGCACCAGCAGAGTGTATCATTTTCAGCCTAGTGCCATATGTTTGGAGTTACTGTATACATTGCCAATATTTACTATAGACAAGGGGACCAGGAGGCTAAGAGCACTTAGCTGTGTGCCGCAGCCCAATAGCTCAGGCTGGGCTAATGAAAGGAAACAACAGGAGCAATTAGCAGTGTAAACAAACTGCTCACTGAGGCCCCAGTCTCCAGCTCCCCACCCCACCCACCCCACCCTGACAGCAAAGGGACTGGCAGCCTGGAGTAGGAGGTAATTGGGGGAGCCAGGAGCCGAGACAAAATCAATGACAAAGCACGCACAGACTGAGCATGATTACTCACCACCCTGCATCTCAACTCCTGGGACAAGATGCTGCAGCAAGTTTGTCCCCGACACGGTACCTGGTAATGCTAAACCTAAGTGGTGTCTCCATGACATTTACAGGTGCAAACAGCTAAACACACACACACAGGAACATACACTGACAGCTGACACAACACAGCATACAAGCGTTGCACTCTGACCACTGGCCATACAGGAGCCTAACAACCTTCCCCTCAGTCTAATTGATCTCATCTTGGTGCCGTTTATGTGTCTGCCTGTACACTAATGTCTCCTACTCACTCACTCACTGGAAAGTATCTGCGTCTACAGTGCGACCATGTGGCAGCAGCCAGCAGACAGTTATGAAGAAGCCATGGCCATCCATGTCTCCTCCCTTTCCCAGAGTGGAGCCACAGGGCAGAGGAGCATCTCTAATGCAGTTGGCTGGCTGGGATTTCAGCTCTGTAGGGCGCATCCTGCAACGAGCTTGGAGCTTCTGCTGTCTGAGTGCTGCCCAAGACAATAATCAGCAAGGCAGACTTTCCTGCAGAGTCTCACAAAAGTTCACATCTATCATGGAATGAGAAGTCCAAGTTTAATCTGAACCAGGACTAGCTGTGATGCTAAAGTTAGCAAACATACTTTCTGGGAAAAATACATAAATAGAAATCTGGTTATAGTATGTAAATGTATTGTGTCAATGTTTTCAGACAGAACTGTTCTTAGTTTATGAAATCAATAAAACAAGATGGGTAAGAACAATAAACTCTGAGCACTCTGCTTAGTTTTACTTTGTTTTGCAGTTAGATTATAAATTAGACTTGAAGTTTGTTAACAGTGAAAAGGCTAATCATATCACTTTTCTGATTAGGAAAGCAGACTCTTAAAATTTATTTAAAAAAATATGTTACTGTGCAAAAGTCTTCTGTCATCTCATATTTCTTTAATTTTTGCTTCCAAGCAGATATACTTTCTTGTAAACTTTTAAAATGGTCTTGATTAATAGTTCTTCAGACTTTCTGAAAGCCATAAGTTCTTTAGATTTGGCTGCTTTTTCACTTATTTTCTGACGAGTATTTGGTCATTTCCGAATATTGTTTTAATGTGTATCAAGGTTGTGTTATGTTGACAGTGATTTATATTTTATATGATGAGATTTGCTGTTTTTTCTTTGGCTTTTTTTATTTTTATTTTTTTTTGTTGGTTTTTGTTTGCATATTTTTTGATAATATTTAAAACAATAAATGCTCTTTGCATTCATACATACACTGGTAATATCTAGTACTGGCTTGTACAAGTCACGATTGTTCTGATACTGCCCTTAATTTTCAGTTAATTAAGCCAAATACAGGTATGTAGCTGTTTCTATGTGGGTTTAACAAGGTTTTGAAAGCAACCAATTGAGTTCTGTTCCACCATTTGTTCTTTTCTTATTATAATCTCAAATATGTCTTGAATATAGTAGTATTTACAACATAAACTACAGTGCATTGTTTGAATGAATGCATATCACTTGCACCCCAAAGTTTTAAAAAAAGATGTCATGTGATCTGTTAGTACTCAGAGTATATGTTGTTGAAGTCTTTCAGCCAGTACCTCCACAAATTTTAGCTCTATATTAATGCTAGAAAGGTATTTCTGATCAGAACTAATCTCTCTTCTTAAAACTGAAGTTGTTCTAAGAGCTGGCTACAACAGATAAGTTTGGTATTTGTCTAGATTCATTCCACATAGACCTACTTCAAACTGTTCTTTCAAACTTTTTGTACAAGTTATCAATTGTCATAATCCTCTTGAGCTTTCTTGATCAAATGTGCAAGCAGAAGCCAAGTAACTTTTTACTAGCTTTTAAATTTTCAGTATAAATTAAGTGTACTTAAGTACAATTTTACAACCCAATATTTAAAAAAAATGGAATTTTGTGTAAAATGTAAATTAAAATAAAATGCAATGATTAGCTAATCCTATAAACCCACATTTTAATCAGATAAGTACACCAAATGTTTAGACCATTTAAATAAAATAAAAATAATAGGATCATTTTAAATTTTATGGCAGCAAACAGTAGACTGGAGGCAGGCCAGTTGGGATATTCAAAGTCATCCCAATTGTCCATTGTGGAATATTATTTTGAAATTGTTCCACTATTTTTATATGCAGTTTTTTGCAGACTAGTGAACCTCCCATCTTTGCTTGTGAAAAATTCAACTTCTCTGAAATGGTTCTTTTATACCTAGTCATCTTTCAATTAACCTAATTAGCTGCAAAATGCTCCTCCAACTGACTTTGTTGCCTTGTCCCAACTTTTTTGAGATGCCATACCATCATATTAAAAGTTCTTGCTTTTTTTTTAGTTCAAACATTTGACATCTTCCATTGTGAATAAAATATGGATTTCTAAAAATTTGCATCCCCCTGCATTCTGTTTTTATTTACGTTTTGCACAATGTCACAGCTTTATCAGATTTTGGGGTTGTTTTACTATATTTTGAAATTTTAAAAGAAAAACAAAATAATGCCCAGATTTTTTAAATGTTCTGATAGCACACTAAATGTTAATATTTCTTTCTGGCTACACTGTATTTATTATTGGTGTTTAATTCTGTCATAATGTTTTCATGTTTTCTCTTGTCTTTTACTGTGAAAATTTAAAAAAAAACTTCTGATATGCCTAGATTTTTATTTCTATTATTTTTATCAGTAATAGTAAGAGGCAGCAGCATCCCACAAATGTGAGAAAAACTGACAGATTTAGGACTCTTTCATGAGGGATTCCACATGGGCATACATTTGAGCTCACATTGAAGCTCAGTCTGGATCGAAGAGACTTGTTTCATCATTTATGATTCCGAAAATTGGAGGGGAACCCTATAGTCATTACCTACTTCAGCCACATTTCTGATTTAGTGGTCAAATGGATGGATATTGGCTCTATTAGTCCTCATTATCACTGTAAATTCGGCAATACTGCCAGGTTGGCTCAGCAGGGATTATAGACCATTATTATGGCAGGGTGGAGACAGAGACAAAGATACCCTCTCTCCAGAGGAGACGGGTAAGAAGTAGAGGGGCAGGAAAGAGGAATGTGATCAGACTCCGCATAATGATAATACAGGAGACAGAGATCTGATTGGGATGCAAAACAGTCCCATTCAGCAACACTTAACAACATCTTCCACAAGAAGAGCTTGTGGTTCAGGCACCTAGATGTCGGGACACCGTATAGTGAACACACACACTTATATACACACTGCCTGCCTTCTGAATACCAGTGCATTACTGCCCTGGCGCTCATTGACAGATCTGCCACTCACCACCAAGATGGATGCTCCTCCTGGGATGATTGCAAACCTTGTTTGTTAACTCATTAATTTTGCTGATCTAACTACTTTTAAAAAACAAAAGTGAGATGAAAGGTCTTAACTAGATGGATTGTCAGTATTTTTGTACTTTGTGTCTAACCAAGAACACAGTTGCAACTTTGTTTCAGCTGTCATGTGATTGTCAAAACATCCTCTAGGGAGGCTGTTTAGCTTTGATAAGTAGAAAGTCTGGGAATAATAATGCTCCTTTCCTACTTGTCGTCCAACTGAACTGTGAGTCATGGTTCCTGCTTGAAACTGTACAGCAGTATAACCTGTTGCTCATTAATGCATGATTACAAGTTCTTTGATTAAAACCATGTAGTTGACTGGATCCCAGCATCTCACTTGAACCCAAAAGGGACTTTAAATTTTGCATTTTCATTTAATTTGGGGAGACTCAAAGATTTTCCAATCCACTGTGCCACTTTCATCCCCTGTCAGTTTTCCAATTGAAGTTTGTGGACTGCACAGATCTCACAGACAGAGAGGCGCATCCATCACACACCCCCAGACTTGTCAATAGCGGCCTCATAATGAATCTGAACAGTTGCACACCTATAGCAAAGTCATTTACTTTATCATTCCGATAAAAGGAAGTGATAAGATAGTGGCTCGCCACTGTAAGACTATCAGCCTCCTATTCATCTCACTGAGATCTGCAAATGGCAAAGCTCATTCCTCACAGCAGCCACACGGAGCCTTTATCTGTAGATTACTTTAAAAATAGCTAAAATCTCATAAGCATGTGCGCTTATGAAAGCCACTGTTTTCATATTGTTATCAACCTGTTCATCTGTCTGTATGCAAAGAGGCTCCTCCAGCCTCTCTGCAACTACTCTGCTACTGGTTCAGAAGCTGCTGGAAAAATACAGGTGCTAATATGATTTGGGCCTATTCCTCTTATGAAGTTGACCCCCTGTAATTGACACAGACATTCTGGGAATTTGATTAGCTCTTCCTGCTGCTTGAGGGCATTTGACCATGGCAACTTTACTGTCTGTTTCATGTATGTAGCTCCACCTACTGATGAAATTAGGGAATAACGAAAAGAGCAAAAAATAAACTTCCCTGACTCAGACTGTGTTTGGAATTAAACCACCAGGCCAAGTAAAACATCTGCAACATCTGAACCACACACTTTATTGGTATAAAAGGAGGATGGATAGATAAAATAACAAAAACTATAAACATAATAATTTAAATGTTTTCCCATTTTTGTTCTAAATTACTAAAAAGTACACATTTATGAATCTTGTTGATTGTTTTTTTGTAATTTTTCAACTGAAAGCATGCACACATGCACATTTAATCATATCTAGGTGCAAACAAACGTGTGCGTGTGACCTACCGTGTGCGTGTCCATGCGTGTTTGTGAGGTTTGCGTGTGTGATTAAGAGTACTTCATCCTGCTATTACAAAGAAAACTGATAAGAGCCTCTTGAAGCACTTGAGATAAACGTGCTGGCTTAAGTGCACTGACACTGTCACCAACCCATACAAGGCGTGGGAATGCAAGTCTTGAAGAATGAGGAAAAACCCACACATACACTCAAACAGAGCATTTATTCAAAGCACTGAACAAGAACAAGCCCAATAGCAAAACAGTGTGACACATGAAGTGAAAATTACTGTACATCGATTCATCAGGAGACGTCGTTAAAGCTGTCAAACATCAAAGGCTCTCAGATCACAGCTCATTCTGCAGAGTGACACCAATAGCCTCATTTATCAGATTTGTTTGAGTAAGAAGAAGGAATAGGATGGAAAAAAAGGAACACGAGAGACCTGAAAGAGCCCTGGAAGAAAAGGATTGGAAAAATAGTCAAGAAAATTGGAGTTTAAAGGATTTAACATTAAAAAAAAAAAACAGAAGCAGTGAGACAAGATTAAAAAAAATATTAACAGACAAAGAAAGAGCATGAATATGTAAAAATAGTTATGTCAAATGAGAATATTTCAAACACAACCAGCATGGGAGACATGTAACACTTTTGTTTGTAGTTGGACTCCCCACCTGGACCAGGCCCCGGCCCCTGAGGCTTTGCGAGCTCTACATGCTGGCTCAGAGCTCCACACACCTGCATGGAGGAAAAATAAAAAGAAATGTGCCCAAAATGCTATCTTCCCTTCCATCAGTATCATTTTTATTATCTGCATATCTCACCTTTGTTTGACCTCGCGAGGCGTTAAACACATCCTTCACTTCGGCCCAGATTTATTATCGTTTATCATTTTATTAACACGGGAAACATTTTGGGGGGAGATTTTATTGCTAATTTCTATCCAAATACTCCTTGTAAGAGGACATCTTTAAAGTTTATGCAGCTCATGATCAAATGCTTTTTATATATCCCCAGGCTCTTGTATTCTCCAAATTGCTCCAATAAATAACTTGTAAGTCTAATTATGCAGCAATTAATTGCAGCCAACATGGAATGCCCATCAATCTTGCATCGTGAAAAAGTGGTTTCCAGCACAACCTGGCAGTCCAAATAAGAAATTTGATTAGATTTTGCAAGCACGTGTGAGATTGTGCTTGTGTGCCAGTTTGTCATTATATGTGCACATGAGTGTGACTGTGTGTGTGTGTGTGTGTGTGTGTGTGTGTGTGTGTGTGTGTGTGTGTGTGAGAACATGTGCATGTGCCCGTGGAGGTTAGGGCCAGATCACAGAGGAGAGAGCTCCATCCCAGCAGCTCTGTGCAGTCTCGTCCAGTTGCTATGGCAGCAGCAGGGAAGGCTGTATCCATGGCCAAAGGAGGAAGCTGGCATCCCCCAGTAACAGACCTCCCACCCCTCCTCTTTTCCTAGTTCTCCACCACCACCACCACCACCACCACCTCCCCCCCCTCTTTGCCTGGCTCCTGACCCGCTGGTGAACCTGCCCGGGGGTCGGGGGTCAATGGCTCAGAGCTGCAGAGTGACAGTGAGGGATGATGAGGGAGAGAATGAGAAAGAGAGGAGTTACACCACACAGATGGGGAGGAGAGATGAGAAAATGAAAAGATGAGACCAAATTTGATTACTATCAAGAGGCGGGGGTGTGCGGGTGGTGGCGATTCTGCATTTCAGAAAATGGCTGCGATTTTGCAGAGAGTCTTTAAAATGGAGGTGGATTCCGCTGACTTCTCTGCGGCTCGTTTTGTTTGTCTTGTGTTTTCTTGTTTGTGTCTGAGGTGAAGGAGTTTTTAGGGAACAGGGGTCAAGGGAAGGAGAGAAAGGAAGGTGTGGACTCTCACTCACTCATTTTTTTTGTTTACTGATTGTGCGGGTGTTCGGGGGGGGGGGTCCTAGGAGAAAGTGTTCCTCTCCTTGAGTGTGTATAACCTGTCTGGAGAAAGTAAAGGTATGTGTGGGGAGAGTTTTCTGTGTAGTAGTAGTCACAGGGGTTGTGTAGTCTTTTTGAGGGGGTCAAGTAAGTTAACCCCTGACCTCCTTGTCCGAGAGGTCAGACGGCCTTAGGTTTGCTCAGACCACAACTTCCTTTACCTTCATTCAGCTTCAGAATGTGTGAGATTTCAAATCTGTGGATTTGGGACCATTTACAGCTTTCTTACACAGCTGACACGATTTTCCATTTTTCCATTCAGCTAAGAATTTTAACTGAGTTTTTAAGTTGAAAAACAAATATTTTAGGATGTTTTTCTAGTTCAGCCTGAAAACATAACATTGTACAAAACATGAACAACAAAAACATAATTTTATTAAAGACGTTTTAATGAGATGTGTTTAGTAGAATGTTTATGTTTATTTGGTTTTAATGCCATATTTTAAAAATTGCTGTTGCCAATTCTGTTTGTTTTTTGTTTGTTGTTTTTTTTTAAAAATGATTTCAGAGCAATTGTGTGAAATGTTTTTAGTTTGTTATTGTTGTTGGTAATTTTTTCAGTATTGTGTAGCATTTATTTGATTAAATACAATAATATGTATTTACTCATTTTTTCCTATTAGGTTTTAATATAAATTGCACATTTTGGGGTTTGTTGTTGTTGTTGTTTTATTTGTCCAATGTTGGAAACTGTGTTTTATTCTTTGGGTTTAAAAATATTGTTTTTATTTTCTAATTGCTGTGGAATTCGAAGAAACACTTTTAGCATTATCTTTGAATATTTGCTGATGTAGTTTTTGCTTAAACTTTGTTCTATAAAATGGTTTTCTGTTCAGCTGTTGTGCATTTTGGTTTACCATTTTGTTGCATTTTCCATTATTAAGGTGTAATAATAGATTTTTGTGTTTATGAAATATTTTGGTTATGGTATAATTTGTGAAATACTGCTCTTTTCAAATTTCTTTCTTTTGTGTGTGTGTGTGTGTGTGTGTGTGTTTTGTTTTAATTGTATTTTGCTCCTCAGCGCCACAGCTTCTACTTGTCGAATCAAAGATGCAATAAAGACTGACCCCGCACCCCACACCACCCACTCAAATGCACCATACCAACAAAACTGCAGTGTTACAGCCTATAATAACACATTATGACCAATATACAGGCAGAAATCACCACCACTGTCTGAGTAAAATCTCAGACTTTGACGAGGTAGCTTTGAAGACTGTGAGGCTAACATTACCCCCTAGTGGTAAATGTTTTCTACTGCACTCTGAAACTCATGGGTGAATGTCATCAGTGAGCAGTACAATCAATCTCCATCTGTAACACTCAAAGGTCCAAAGAGCATCTTTAGAAGAGAGTCTCTTAAACTCTGCATTATTCCTTTTGATGCATGCAAAATGTCAGCAATATCAGCTGTGTCGCTTTTATTCATTATTATTGTATTTTTGGACCGAAGTGGAGTTATAGAATACCACAGTACCACAGCTCTGATACTGTCAACCAGAAACCTGCACAGTAGCTGAGCGGGCAGAGCAGAGTGTGTATGTTGCCTTTCCACACAAATGCTGAAGGTGCTATGCAGACACAGTCTGGTTCTCTGCTGCATTCTTTTTCTTCTGCATGTTCTCCAGATGTCGTGTCCTCTTCGTCACCCCGTTCCTCCGCTCCGCTCCGCTCGGTTCCCTGCCTGGAGACTTGTCACAGCCCCTAACCGCATCAGGAGCACTGCTAGATTGGATATACATGATCTGTCCATCCATCAGTGGGAAGAATGGGGGAGAGAGAAATGGCAGTGTATCTGTGAGGAGTGAGATAGAGACACGAAGAGGAGAAAAATTGGGATGGATCGTCGCTTGAAAGCATGAAACACACATGCCATAGAATAAAACAAATGAAAGGACAGACACAAATGGAAGCATATTAAAAACCTGTCTTATATACCACATGCACTGAGCTTATGTGTTGAGAGCCACATTGGAATAAATAGTACTTTCTATGAAGTGTTTCTTGGAGACATAGTTGTATTATGATTATTCATTGTGTAATTGTATACAGAACATGACAGCTTGGCATATATGTATAGTCAACAAAAAATATATGTGATATTCAATAAAAAAAAGTGTAAGACAGTTTCAGAAATCATCTGTGTGAGTTTGTCCCTCAGCATCTGTGTCTTGGATGCAGATTTGGATGCTGATGCTGAATCACCTCTGTGTGCTCTGAATGAGCCGGAGCACATGCGTTATGGCTCCTGCAGAATGTCTTACAATGTGGGCAGACACAGTGGAAGCCTCTGGGAGCTGAGCAAACACTTGTTTATATCTGCAGGTGTTACAGTGCTATTCCCTGTTGCAGACCTAAATCAAGCACAGTAAGATCCTGCATCCACCAAAGGATGAGCTGATACTGTATGATGCTCTTCTCAGAATTTATCATACTGGTTACAAATATCTTTCACAATATGGTTTAATTAAGCTGTGACATACTGTAAGAGATTTTAGATTTCTATGGCTAAAAAAAAAACAAGAGTGTAAATATCCTAGTCTTTAAAAATGTTATTTTTATATTTTATTAATATCATATAAATATATAATATCATATAATCATATACCATATAAATGAAATGACTGGCAAAACAAAGTATTTGACTAAAGTAAAAACAAAGCACCTTTTCTTTTTAACATGTTTGATTGTTTCCCAAACCTTCATACATGTGCTACCATGTTTGTGCTTGATGTTAAATATTCAGTATATTGAGGGTTCAGACTGAGGTTGCCCCACCACTCCATCGTTCTAAGCTGTGATATCCATCTCATGTCTGCAGCTCTATCTTTTCCATACATTTCCAGATGATCTGGTATCACAGCACATCTGTTCATCTCCTCCCTTTTCCCCTCTGTCTCCATCTCACTTTCCTCATTCTCTCAGTCTCCTTCTCTCTCCTTTTCCTCGCACCTTTACCTCTGTCCTCTCCTATCTTTGCTTCCATTTTCATACTGTCACCCCTCCCACCTACCCACCACATATCTCCTTCCATCCCTTTTTTTTCTCTCTGTCCCCAATCCTCTCTTTCTCTTTCTCTTTCTCTCTCTCTCGCTCTCTCTCTCTCTCTCTCGCTCTCTCTCTCCACTGCGTCCTGATGAATTGCCTTCCCCTCCTGGTGAACTCGACCGATAATCCTGGGGAAGCAGTAAAAGACCATCGATCAGCCCTGCAGACAGGCCCACAAGCCACAGCACTGGAACAACACACTAACAACAAGCTCCTGCACTTGGCTCACAGTTTATGTATATATGTACATGTATGCATGAGTGAGATTTCGCATACATGCATGCATGTACATACAAGTAGAAAATGTATGAAAAAAGCAGCCAATGTGTCAGGTGTCCCCTTCAGTGCAGCATTTTTCTTATCATTTGAGTAGGCTGTTTCTTCACATGTGTAAGCCACATGTATCAATGAGCTGAATAAAGTCCTCTATCATCACTGGTTGTGTTTCATGTGCCCTGTGTAGCTGCATGTGTCATCAGCATGCTCAGCGTACGCTGAAGAGCTCCCTCTGTGCTCATCCTCTGTGCGTCCTCACGTGATCAACCCCCTGCTGTGACTCATCCTTTTGGAATGTCTGGATGCATGTGCTACGTGTGCATCTGTGCGTATTCTGCAGGGTGTTTGTGTGTTTTGTGCACTGCATCCGTATCTGTGCATTTGCTTCCTAAATGTTCATGTTTGCCTGCGTGCTCGTGTGTGAGTATAGTATATTTATAAATGCATGCAGCACACGCAGAGACCATAAATCATCCGGTGTTCTCCTGGCCCATCCTGAAGGAGAAGAGTAGAGAATGCACATGATCCTTAGCAAAGCTTGATGGCTATGAAATTGACCAACTGATTGATTGAAACCATTAATTTGCATCATGCTTTTATGGCTGAGGAGCCAAGTGATCATTAGTTTGCAACAAGCAAGTAAAGACAGCTGTATTGTTTTATAATTTCCACTGATGCATATCTAACAAAGGACGAGATTCTGCTTCGAGCTTTGGATAATATACAAGCTACAGGCTATTGCAATAACTTATATGATGTGATATGATGGTCTGGACTGTGCAAAGCCATGTTTGATGTCTAATCATCTTCATCCACCATGTTGCTCAAAAAAAAAAACATACAAAAAAATAAAAATAAATAAGCCAACCTGAGTGATTCAAACAGAAAGCAGTCAGTGGTCATTATTCTATCCACTTAAACATGATAAATGAATGACTACATCTATTGAATCCCATTCTTTACCATGCCATATTACTACACTCTGTTGTCGCCTGTATGGAGAAGCTTGACCATAAAAGCTTGTTCCTTGGGTAATAAGTCTCTACTTTGACATATGGTGTGCTGCTTTTCATTGAGGAGACTCACCATTCATACTTTATCTCACTTTTTATTTTGGAACTGTTTGTGAGTTGTCCTTCAGTGCCTTTCTTTTTGCTGCCTTTGTTCCTAATGTACTGGCAAGGCTGACTTCATTAAGCTCTGTATGCAGCAGACACATTTATGTCCTATTTTCTTTCCTATTTTTTTTTTTCCTATTTCATTTTGCTGTGATACACCATAGCACTGCCACCAAAGCGGAAAATAAAGCCACCGCAGAGCTTGAAGCCACCAGCTCTTTGTGGATTAGGTGACACCATGTGGTCAAAATAGAGAACTGCAGCAAAGAGTTTAAAATCTTAACAAATAGGACACAGCCTCTGTATGCAGCTGGTTCCCACCAGAGAACTAGCCTGCAGTTATCAGACATTTTTTAACTAAGCGAACGATGCCCGTGCAGAACAAAAACAGGGCACGCACAGACACCTGCAACAAGTATCTGAAGCATTTCCCAAAAACAAGAAGGCGTTCCTGGCCCCAATTCTTCTAATGCTTGTGAAATGAGTTAATGTGAGGGTGTGCATGAAGGTACGTGTGTGCTTTCCTAAGAGTGAAACGCCACCACAGACATTGACAAATCACAGGAGAATGTTCAATTGCAGGTTGTTGCGTCCTGCTGTCATTGGGCCCATCTGTCACAGGCCAAGGCTAGCTGGGAGGCAGGAGGAGGCAGGGAGCGAGGGGCGTCACTCCTCCAGTGGATGATGATCACACCGGAGCTCCTGCCAAGCAGACTGCTGGCCCTGTCTTGCTCCTGTGGTCCCTTTGAATTCTTCTACTTCACAGTCAGCTCAAGAGCAATAATATTACAGTTTTGATAGAATGCACTGCAGACAGCAGAGAGGGATTTTCCCACTTGAATACACTACAGTTCTGTATCCCTATCTTTCCATCTTTTGGCCATCGTGCAGTGCTGACTGCTCCAAATCTTTGCTGAGATTAATTTGGCCGCTTGGGGGGTTATTTTGGCTCAATGTCAAGAAATTTATTGCTACAAATGCCACACACAGATGCTCTGTTTCTGAGATGAGTCAATGCAGAGCCCTGCAGCGACATAACTGATCAGACATGCTGGTGGAGAGCGAGAAGGAACTGCAATAACCTTTCATGCATCTACCTTAACATTACTTCCTCATCCGTTCTTTCTCCTGCGTCAACTTTTCCTGTACGAAAGAAAAATCTCTTGTCATGCTGGCAGAGGGTTTCACATGTGCACCCTCTACAGTCAAGGCCAAGAAGTGCCCTTGTTGTTACATGAAAAAAGATACAAACAAGAATGCCAATAACGGCCTGGCAGTCATCTATCTGTCAAGCATCTGACAGGAACATAGCAAACCCAAATATATGACTGCCCCATAAATCACATCATCTCACTCTAACTATCCTGTCTTGTGTGAGTAATTAGTACTATCATGCAAAAGCATTTTGGCGTCCCGAAATACCATTAGATCATTTTACTTTTGATTTTCCATCACTTTTCTCCAAAACCGACACAGTCAAATAGCCAAATGTTCCTGAATATTATAAGCATAAAACTGATTTAGGAGGCACTCAGCAAATCGATCATGCAACAGAATCGTTTAATGTTTAAGGAAGGGCCTCGTGATTTGTGGATGTTGAAACAGAGTTCATATTCTGCATTTGAAGATTAGAAAAAGGACCTTGTATTTTCACAGTCAGTTCTAACCACCTCGTACCCCCCTTGCAGCAGTTCCTCCCTGAGAGCTCCATTGCTATTGCAGATGCTTTATGATGGGCAATTTAGCTTCAGCTGCTATCTGAGCCATCTCAGGAATGGACGCGCTTAGAATCAAGTGCAATAAAGCAGAGAGAGAAGCACAGGGAGGGAAGAAAAAAAAGACAGAGAAGAGGGAAAATAAAGAGACGACAAGCTTGTCTGGACATCCCCTCTGGACAAAAGGTTTGGGGGGTAGGGTGTCCTGTAGAAACACAAACACAAACAGTGGTTTGACGGTTTGACAAGGAGCAGTCGAATCTGTCTGTTTTCACAGGAGCTTCCAAACAAACCCATGATGAAAACGCTCACATGATGGCTTTTTCTGCATAGGATTGAAATGTTATCTGTGTGTATAAGAAGCCCGTTGTGGTAGTCACTTGTGACTTGGCCCTTATTTTTGAAAGCTCTTTCAAAGGCTTTTCAAAAACTAAGTTAAACTGCTCAGGTTAGGTAAATCAGGATTAAGGTATAGTTTCGAGTTAGGCTTGTGGTTGTGAACGCCAACATGACACAGAATATAATGTCAAGAGAAACATCACGAAGATTAAAGCACAAAAGTGACTGTGTGTATTTGTGTGTAACATTTGGTCCTCCCCACTGGCCAGGCTTTGTTGAGTCTACAGAGCCCCAGGAAATCTCCTGAGACTGGGAGACAGATTTACGCCCCTGAGAGGGCTTTAAAGCCTGAGACCCAGGCAGAGCAAGCAAGGGCCAAGAGCGGCAAGTGAAGAGCAGCGCGATGAGACAGAGAGAGGGAGACAAGAGGAAAAGAAGGGAAATATAAAGGAAGAGAGGATGGATGAAATATGGCAGAGACTGGGATTCTGTTATCAATGGAATGCAACATGGCCGCCACTCTGCTCACTGCCCTTCACCTCTACTCACATTCCCTCTCTGTCTTGTACCTCGTGTCTTCTGCTCTCGACTTATCCCTGCTGCTCCCTTGCACACACACACAAAAGCTAAGGCCATAAATCTGCCAAAGAGCGCTGCTGGGATAGAGACACCTAAAGACAGAGCCTATGCTGTGTTTGGAGAGAATGCAGATGTACCTGCCTCCAGCGCATCATCGTCTGTCCCCTTTCCCTCCCTCTCCTCCTCCTCCTCCTCCTCTGCACTCCTTCTTTTTATCCTCTTGATCTCTCTCTGGAGTTCTCTTGTCTCATGCTCTTAACCCCTTTCAACCTTAACTTGTCTCATATCTCCTCCACTGTTGCCTCAAAACCTCCCTTTTCCCTTTGGTCTTGCTTTAAGAGGTGATGCTCTCCCACTTAGACGGGATAAAATGCCCCAGCCATGTCCCATGCCATTATCTTGCTTTAAAAGAAAGGCCGAGGCAAAGGACAGATAATACAAGAAAGAAAAGCAGATACGTGGTTCACACTGTGAGGGGTGTCTTGTTGGGGGGCAATGGTAACAAAGACCTGGTCTACGCAACCTGTGTGCTGCAGGTCTTTTGTCTGAATGCCAGTATACATCATCCTGTGACAAGTCTAACTACCTGCAGAGTGATAATTAGTAGTAGCTAGATTCACAGCTATCCACCTATACATGATACGTGTAGTACAAAGACAGACAGGGACGCCACCAAAGAAACAGAAGAGGTTTGGGTTGGTTTCATGTTTGCTCATAAAGCAAAACGGTGATGGCAGGTGTAGGTGTTGAGGGGATCTATAAAAGGGATCTTTGTTATTTAGACAGCATAATAACGAAAGATAGTGTTTCGTCCCATCTGTACCGCAGCAGCCATGACGGCCTCCAGACAAATCAAATGTACAAACACATGCACAACAAAGCATTAACACTTATGTCTTGACATTATCACAGTCAGGCCTTGCGTTGTCTTCCAGCCAAAACAAAAACCCAGACACAGGCACACAAGAGTAAACACACACCGTCCAAACAGATGTGGCCCGTATGACCTGATTTACAGCGAAGTAAACGATTTAAGCCGCACATCTCACTCCAACACCTAAACACCTGACAGGGCTCTCATAAATAAGGCTGGCCAGAGACTCCCACATAATTTACACTTTGGTTATCTCCTAAGCTAACATGTAACAGGTCTCTACTCCATATTTCACCACCCACATCTCAGCGTGCACTAGAAAAGACTGAAGTGCAAAAGTACGTCCAGAGAAAAGAGGAGGAGGCAAGAGAACTTCAAAAGCTTCAGTAAAAAGGATTTCATTTTGGGATGTGATGTGGATCTCGGGTTAATGTGGTTGGGTGTGTGTGTGTGTGTACATGAATGACCCCAGCCCAGGGCATAGCCTAGACCAGACTAGCCACAGACCAGCTCAGATCAAGGCCCACAGCCAGGAGTTCCACTTGGTCGTCTCTCATAAATCCTATAGCTTTTGTCTGTTCCCTCTTTCTCCAGCTGAAACTTATCCTCTTCCATTAAGAGTGATGGATCAGCAGCTCTAAGAGCGTGAGAGACCCGGAGGTTACAGGCCCTAGCAAATATTGTACTTTACACTGAAGATGTGACAGAAATACATGTAAAAGCAGCCACATATTTTAAAATCTAATCAAATCCCAGATGTCTTAAAATATAGTAATAGTATCATTTGTCATAGAGATTGTAATTATCCAGGTAAAGCAATTGTGGGTTTTCTTTCAATATTTCAGTTGCAGCATGGCATGTTTTTATTTTTAACCAAGCTCTTTTCAATTTGACAGCATCTGTGCTCCCTCTGCTGGATGTTTCCTGCAATAATCACACAATATGTTCACCTGGCCACATTGTCTTGTACAAATGGTGTCTTAACAAATTTAACTTCTACACTGAACATTTACAATATCATTTTTGCAATTAAAACCACATAAAAGCGGATAATTTGTGTCTATTATTTTCCAAATTGAAGTAAAATCAAGGGCAGAAGTAAAAATAATACATCAACACACACAAATCAAGTTTTTCTTTACGAGAATGAACTAGCTGTAGGCATGTGAGTGCTTTCCCCACAGCATGAGAATAACAAAAGTTTGGCAAGTAATATTACAAAACTTCTCCACCTGTTGGAACAGCGACCTCACATCAGCAGCTGCGCAACGCATCTATGGGTGGGTCTGTTTACTTTACAACTGTGTAGTAATAACACGTAAAATGTGTTTTCCTGTGTTTGTGGGCTAGGTGGAAAGATTAAGTGCTTATATATCATTCCACAATTTTGAACAATGTCAAAATCAATCATAAAAATTGCACTATTCTGGCATCAAAACAAAGCAGACCAGAAGGAAAAAAATGGAATCTCTTTTGTTGCAACAAAGCTCCAATAACCTCAAAATTTAAATGCTGCAATCCTCAGATCACAGATTATTTCTATAAACAAGATAATACATATTCCAACACATGATACTGTTTAATGAATGTGAGCTGCTGCATCAGGCTGCAGCTTCGGGCCAGTTGAGGGATGTTGCCCTCAGGTGGTAAATGTGAAACACAGCAGCAGTGAATGTGAAGTCCATCAGATGGCTGAAAGATTCACTACTAAGGCTTTCATCCGCTCGCTTGTTTAGCACCCTATTTATGTTCAAATGAATTGCATTTTTTGATTTAGATTGTGTTTGTGTGTGTGTGTGTGGTGGTGGTGGTGGGGGAGTGTTTGTGTGTGGTGCCTTGTGTTGGGAGAGTCTGTGTGATGCTCATGCGCAGTCCTCGGGTGAGAGCTGGCCTTTGTTTGGGAATGCTGCTCTCGTGCGCCTGCGCGTTCCTTTGCTGGACAGAGGAGGCACATAAAGCCTGGTAAATTGCACCAGGGCAATAAAATGGCAATAAAATGACAACAACAGTGCATTAATCCATCACCAGAGAGCGCTGGAGGTACTGTAAAGACCTCCGGCTGGAGTATAGGATGATTTCTAGGTTTATCAGCTAAGAGATGCAGCACCCACTCAGTTTGTCAGGGGGCAGTGAGGAGCCCGAGTGGGCTCTCATTCCCTGTGGATCAGACAAATATTAATAACTAGCAGCAAGTAAACAGCAATAAAATGATTCCTCAACTTTATATTGAATGGTTAGGTTTATTTTAATTAGAGGACAGAAATAATAAAATGGCACTTTGAACTAGCAGGGGACTGAGAGAGATTCTCAGCTCTCTACCTTTGTATGCAGCAGTATATGTTTTTATACACACGCTCACATAAAGGAAGAGCTTCTCTGTTTTGGTGCAGCCCCCCTGTAGCATGTCGCCTTCCCTCCCGGCTCCATGTGGCTGCTGCAGAAAGAGAGCTTTATTTAGGAGCACCTGGATTTATGTGCAGGAACCAGAAGCAGCAGGTGATGGAAACTGCTGGCGCAGTAGGTTGGCTGTGGCCAGGGGGGTTCTGGCAAGGTTGTAAGTGGACCCAGTGGGTCACACAGTCATTTCCTGTTTCCCTACATCTTAGCTCTCTTTTTTACAGTTGTTCTATTCCAGCCTGCCTTCATCTACTGCTCCTGCTTTCCTGCCAGCATTACTTCCTCCAATAGGAAACAGATGAGCAGCTCAGAGTCTGAGGTGGCCGTGATTTGCCCTTCCCATCATCAAGGCAACACATCTGACATAGATTTTCACATAGTTGGGTCTAAAACATCCCTTTAAAGATGTCATTTTGAAATGATGCAGCCTTGATTAACAAACGTTGTTTTTCTTTACCTTTTAAAATCTACAAAATGTGTTTTTTTTACAACATAGTTAATGTTTAAGTGCCATGGTGCTGATGTACTCATTAGGCTGCTGATTTTGCACTAACTGCAACATAATTGCATCTTTCCATTGACGTCAGGACGAATTTCTGACAGAATGTGCAAACTAATTTTGGAGAAAGACGCTGCAGAGTAAAGCAATTGCGATGAAACCAACAACCGTCAGCTGTTTGACACAAACAGGATCCTAAACTGAGCCAGGTGTGTACATGCCAGAGCAAAAAGGTCAAAAGTGGAAACACATGATCCACTCTTTCTTTTTCTTCCTGCTCTTCTCCCTCTAATGGTTTTGACTTGGTCAAAAGAATAAAAACTTTCTGTTGAAATGGACCAATAAACATTCCAGTAATGCTTATGTAACCTGCAGTTGGGTGCATGGCAAACAGATTTCAAACCAGGCAACACAAGTGTGGTGAAATTCAAAGGCAGAGAATGGCATGGGTACCTGAAGGGAAAAAAGAAGAAGAAAAAAAAAAACAGTTAAGCAAAATGTTGGACAAACCAGGAAAAAAACAGGAGATAAAGTAGAGCGGTAAAGAGGTGTCTGTGTTGTGGAGAGACATGTGTTTGGTCTGCTCAGATTCCTTTACATCTACTGTACCCCCTCTCTCCTCCATCACACTGCTGCGTCTGGGTTTATTCCCGGCCAGTGGGTGAAATGAATGGCTCAGTGTTTAGACGTGAGCTGTTTGGATAAATTGGGCCACATGTGTCACAGATCCCCTGAGTAAAAGCGCCCTCAGAAGTACAACATCTAAGGCACATTATATTTCACCAAGACTCACTCGTGAATTAGCGTGCAGACCATCCACCTAAGTTTTATTATGAATGTGTTTACTGCTAATCAGTGTAATGGACTAGACTAATAGAGCTTGAATGTGTGTTTAACTTATATATTCTGTGGGCCTTGAGAAATGACAGTGCTCTTACAAGGATGGGGGTAGTAATATTGAATTATAAAACCTATTCAAGAACCTGCCAGGAGCCCCCTTATCATGTGCAGTGTAACATCTATGCCTTTTTTATGTGTTAGATTTGTTATGCAGCATGGCTTTATAAAGTATTTATCACAGCTTTATAAGACACTAAAATCCTAATCAGGAGCCTGCTCTATCAGCAGAGCAGCTCATATCGTATTATTAAGATTTTTTTTTCTTTTTCTGAGGCCTGGGTATAAGCCTAGCAGCATTTCAAGTTCTGCCAGAACTCGCTCTTGCGGATCAGTTGATACGAACCTCAACATCTCCTCTTGAAATAAATACCACAACAGAAAATCAGAGGGATTTCATGGCCTCTCTGAACTCTAATCCTGGATAGAAATAGAAACGACTGAAACTTAATGTCCATTTGGCATTATGTAACTGCAGAGTTCCTCAGCACACAGATGTGATTTTTCACAGCTGGACTTTACTTACTTGGTTTTAAGTCTTGCATATACTACCTCGTACATATAATACTTCACGTTAATATACAGTGTAACATTAGATAGTTTACAGCCCGTCTCTGTGTCAAGGTTGGCTGGGGCTAGGGGCACATGCAGGCGGGGAGAATGTGGTGGTCAGCTTTGGGTCAAAAAGACAGTCGAAGCTCAGGGCTGGCAGGAAGCCAGCATCTGTACGTGTCTGCTCTGAATGTTAATGGATTAACGCTTGCCACACATACAGCCAGGCTGGGGGAAACTCAAGATGACTTTTAACGGTAAAGGCCGCCAATAAGTCGCCATCATAAATTCAGGGACACATGCTGTCTGTACCAGCACGGCAGCCGGGTGTGTTTCCTCCAGGCTAAGGGGCTATGTGATGGGGGGAGCAGGTGGGCTGACCTTGCCTCCCCCCAGCCTCTCAAGATATGATCAGAGTATGCTGGCTGCTATGGCCTTGCTGAATAAGAGAGCAGGGTTATGCATGCAGTTTCCCTTTTCTAGTCTTGCTGATTTTGTTTGTACACAGTGTTTAAACCTAGACCCTGCAGATTTAGCATTGTCTAACACAAGAGAAGGCCATTTTCTGACAAAATGTTTCTCTTAATAGCTTTAAGCAACCAACTTAAGCTTGTCTAATGTGAGTTTCCACATGGCAAAGTGAGCTGTCAGAGTAATACTTAGACACTGTGCAGCGACAGCCCCAATTGCTATGTGTAATTTAACAGCAGGGGGACAATGAGCTAATCTTGCAGGAGAACTTATACTACCAATTTAAAATCAATAAAGATGCATTGTTTTTTTAAGGACTTCCACTTGAGCCGTGCTGTAAATAAGAGCTTGGTTTGAAGCACATTTCATTGGGGGTCATTTTAAACCCATTGATAGATTCTACTGCAAAGTTTCACATACATTTTGACACTAATGTACCCAATTTTTCTTAATCATTTTGTTGTTGCACTGCGGGCAATTAGGTATATTCATGTCAATGGATGATTTCTAGCCATGTATTGATGAAGTGAACTGCAAGAAATCATTAGCTGCGTGTTTTGAAATAGTTGAAAGCAAAACAAGTGACACAGGCCTGGGAAAAAAAGTTATGGTGTTGGAATTTGTAATCCAATTATCTTATTCTAGTAAATAAAACACTGTGCTGTGTTTTCCTATGATTTTCTGTCTCTATCCACCACAGACTTTGCTTAATGTCTTCAATCTTTTTTTGCTCTCTCTTCTGTGCAAATTAATTTATGGTCTAATTACAAGACAAGCCTGCAGATATGAAGGAACACAAATCACTGGTCCTTACCAGATGGCAGAAAAACGGCACAGGATAATTGAAAATCTAGAAGTGGATCAATATTTAGAAGCCCAAGGTTACACGAAGTGTGACACTACTATTAACATGGAAATATGATGCATTACATCCACAGGCAAATTGGCTGCTGTTTTTTGATGTTAAATGAGTGAAAAGCATCTTGTCCTGGTTTCCCAATAATGGTAATTTTAAGCAGGCACTTTTCTTCCTCTCACAGCCCCAATCAACCAGAAACGTACTGGCTTTGTTTCATGTGCATACCTGCAGCCACGTTCACACTCGCTCGCTCTGCTGGTCAGTAGTAGGTCTCGGGGTCTCCTTTATAACACAATGTACCGTGAAAGCTGGAAGCCACACCGTGTCACAGACCATCTCTGGCCCACCCAACCCCTCTCTACAGCATTTACCTCTGGCCTGTTAAAAATGATATCAGTGCATGGAGGGCAAGCATTAGCATTTGCATTTTATTGGAAGCACAGAGATTTAGAGCAGAGGATATATCAGCTCTGAGCAGACAGAATTAGTTAACAATGCATTACCTGCCTTTTATGGCAGCTATAACTCTTACCCCCTGGTGGGGAGAGGAGATGAAGGGAGGAGTGTGGAGGAGGAGGAGGAAGAGGGGCGATGGTGAAGGGGAAACACAGCCAGCAGAAGGTTGGTGGTTAGAGCTGTGGCGCAGAAGAAAAGAGGGGGGCATTTAGAACGTAAAGGTTTTGTCTATGGTGCTTCGCTGCACATTAAGTGTGATGGCCACGCAAATTAGAGCATCACTTTGCAATCACCTTCATACAGCTCAACACTCAGTGCAGAGGGAAGATAAGCCAGTTGTCATACATTTTTATCTAAATGCAACAAGGAAAAGGAGACACAGCTGTTGGGCAGCTGTGCTCACATGATCCCAGAAAAAAAAAAAAATCCCACTTCATGTTGTCAATCTTCAGTTTCTTTATGTTTTTTTGTTGTTGTTGTTGTTTTTCTCAGTCCACTGTGTCATGAGTTGGGGTCATCACTATGAAAGCACATTTATATGTTTGTTGTTTTAGTGGTATCCTTGAGCAAACTGTAACTTTGATTAGACCCACTGCGTCAGTCCCTTTCCCTCACCACAGCTGCACAGTAGCTCCTACGGCACTCATTTATTGTAATGTGCTGCAAGACGACCCACCTCTGCTGTGGGCTATACCCCGTGGAACTCATTTGCACCAGAAGTTAGTGGCGGAGGGAGTGTGTTTGAAGTGCAAAAAGCCTGTTGCGAATAAATAAAAGAATTTACAGCAACACATAATCGCCACCGAGACATGAAATACAACACTTCGCAAGACACGGACGGACAAAAAAAAATAAATAAAACAACATGCTGGATTTCCAGACATGTGTTAAGAATATCAAGAGGTAGAGAAGAGCAATGTCCAAAACTGATGAAATGTCTCCTGACATGCCAAAACCTCTCAGTTAAGCACACACAGCTTTCAGTTCTTCCTCACGTAAACACATTCATTTGCAGCACAAGATCCGATTTTTCTATTACCTTCATTGATGTTTTATTTTGTTCTCTCCTGTAGCTTGCACGCTACGGGGTTTCTACATCTATGTTTACCATGCATGTCAGTGGCAGGAATCCAGTGAGCACCACAGAGGTTTCCCCCACCAAACCTATTGGCCCGGGTTTGTCAGCAGACAGCTCCAGGCTCCATAAAACAGCCTGCTGCTCTCTGCCTTTGCCCAGCTTAATGGTCCCAGGGGCTGGATATTTACTAGTGACCTTTGCATTCCATTTGGAGAGTAAAAGCCTTTTTTGCGAGAAAAATTCCATCACTTTCGACATAGTCACTGAGTCGATGTGCCTGCGTGTGCATATCAGAGAAAGATGCCATAAAAGAAAGAAAAAAAGAATAAATAAATAAAAAATAGTCACTATCTGCCATTCTCTGTGATATTGTATTTGGTTCTCATTGCAAAGGCATAAATGACATTTGATGTTTAAAAAATGAATTTGGATGTAACTATCTGCTCTGTGTTGGCATGGTAAATCCATTTGGGGTGTATATATCACAGAGTCTAGGTTCTGAAAAATATGAATATAATGAAAAATAAATTAACTTTTGCATTTCTTTTCTTAGATGAGAAAACACTTTAATCACCATATTACAGATTTACATGCTTTTAACGCACTGAGTTTTTTAATAAAGCTGTGTTGCTTTCACTCACAGGTATTTTTGCAGCGTTTCATTATTGCCTCACTGCTCTGGAACTGATCATGCACGAACCAAAACAACCCACTGGTTCACATCCAACCTTAGCTGTGAGTCTCACCATTTTTATCCACTTAGATTTGAGCATTAAGGGCAACTCAAATAAATAAATAATCTTAACGTTTTCCATGTGAGTTCTGAAGTCAGACTGTTAAAAGTTTAATCTAATCTGTGTCGGTTTTAACACTGAGCTTGTGAAGCTCCACATGACTTCAGTAGATGTTAATCAGAGCGTAAGATGAATCTTTGGCCTTTGAAAAAAAGAAAAGAAAAATCCTATCACACAAACAACAAACCGAGTTGGTTTAGAGATAAACTTTAGGCGTTTGAACCTAAACTAGGCCTATAGGTTTTTACAAAAAATAGGTTTTACGGCGATATTAATCAACAGCGCCATCTGCTGGGTAATGACAACTAGCGCTCTTCAAAACTATTTGGTTAAAATATCTTAAAAGGCTACAAATACACTTTGCTTCAGTACTTGTGGCTTTATAGGTTTTAATTTGTTCAGAAAACTATTATCAGTTATCAGCATTAATGTAATACTTTTGATCCATTTTCTTTCTTTCATCTCATACTTTATGTATATATATATATATATATGAATATATATATATATATATATAAATAAATAAAATATAAATAAACAAACACACACACACTTCCTTATTCATATGAGCTACTGAAAGAACAGAAACCAGACAGGAACATAAACATTGAAAATGTTTATTAAAAGGGTGCTACAGTACATGTAACATTTCTTTGACGCAAGAAAACAACTTTTAAAAAAATTCGGCTGGAGTTCAGCAGAAGGTTTTCACTACAGAAAGGAAACACAAAAAATGCCAACTAAGCAATACCGAGGAACTCGACATGTGGGTTAGACGCATCAACTGGGAAATGAATGTTTGTTCAGAAAGCCACAAAAAGAAAGTCAGTCTGTTTTTACTAAATGTTTGTCCAAAAATGGTACGCTTGAGCACACAAGACTTTTTTTTTCTAAAATGGAAAACACTTTTTTTCTTCATAAAAACTAAAGATACTGACTGAGCCATTAAAAAAACAAATTAAAATATTTAGGTCTGTAGTTACAGTTGGTCACAAAGTCGAGATGATTTTATTTCTTTAACCACAAGGTGGCAAAGACCAGTCGTATCTGTGAATATTGGTTTGGTTTCTTGTGGACGGTGACGATTGTCTAACCAGGTAAATTTATAGAACCAAAAATAACACTTTGCTCAATGAAAAATGCACAGAGCTGAGTAAAATGTTTTATTGTTTTCCTTTAACCGGTGATACTGTAAAGAAATTAAAAAATAATCACATTCATATAAAGAAAAAACCTGGGACGTAAGAAAAAAACAAAGTATATATATATTTATATAAAAAAAATGTAATGATACTAAGAAAAGACAAGATTTTAAATGTAGTAGTTATATTCTAGTAGAAATAATGGAAGTGGGGAAAAAAAAAAAATCTACAAGACAGTAGTTTAAAAAAAAAAAAAGAAAAGAAGGAACGATTACACAGACAGGAAAGTGTTGTGATGATTGCTTCCTGGACTTCAATACTACAGTTTTAACTTTTTTGTTGCATTTTTATAAAAACATGATGTCTTAAAATCAACATTGGAACAAATTCCAGGCATTAAAAAAAAAAGTTTGTACCATGAATCCTATGTTAACACTTTCCTTACTGAGATAATCATATCCCTTGAGCACTAAAACATGTCAAAATATATATTTAAAAAAAAAAAAAAAAAAAAAAAAAAAAAAAGTCACAAATACAAGACAATACAGTAGCAACTTTCCCCAGTAGCATATCACCCTCATCCACTACAGCTTCTACTCCTACGTGATGGATCCCTCTCAGCAGCCTGGGCCATTATGTTCCAGTGGGACATGGATGGAGGAAAATGCACAATAACCGTGTCTGCCGCCTTTGTGTCGTCATCGAACATGGTATAAAAGGCGAGGGATGGGAGTTTCAGGTGTGGGAAAAAAAATATCTGACTTAAGGTAGTCCCTGCAGTGGAGGTTTCTTCCGGAGGTGATACACTCACGCACTGACGGCATCCTTCTCCTTCTTGTCACTGTCTTCGTGCCAGGTGAGGCGCTCCTCGTAGAAGGCTATGACAATCTGCGGGCACTTATGATTGGCCTCCTTGGCAAGCACGAGATCCGCCTCGTCAGAGTCTTTCCTGCAAGACACGGTGTAAAGCGTTGGTGCTGCACAACATCGTTACGCGCCATGTCACGGGCCCGAATAATAAATTTGACCAATTTAAGGACAAGAAAGAATACACATATCGTAGAGGATCGTGTTAGTGTTCAAGTTATTAGCTTTACATTTTTCTTTTTAAAGTTGGAAGAAATAAAAACGTGTCACCTAACATTTTTCACTTTTACATTCCTACTGAATTTACCACACATTATGTTAAAATATTTATGAAACCTGAGCCGTGTTACAACCATCACCTCAGCAATGGACTTTAAACAGGCACAAGTGATGATGTACTACATGTATAAATTTAGATAATATGAAATTACATAAAGTTTTATGATGTGGCTCACTGTTTATATGGCTGGACAGCTATTAGTGCTGCTAATAAGTAATTTGCCAGCAGAAATGACACAGTAAAGTGCCATTTTTAAGAGTCATGGCATCCCATCTCAAACGCAGTCAGAGAACAGATTCCA
This sequence comes from Kryptolebias marmoratus, assembly GCF_001649575.2. Classification (NCBI taxonomy): domain Eukaryota; kingdom Metazoa; phylum Chordata; class Actinopteri; order Cyprinodontiformes; family Rivulidae; genus Kryptolebias; species Kryptolebias marmoratus. The sequence continues at coordinate 16,935,279 of NC_051437.1, read as the reverse complement.
AAGGGTAACACTGCAAAAATGGAGAAGGCAACAGTGACACACCAGAAAAACAATGCGTAACACCTTACTCAAAACATGTAAGAGCCAGCAACTATTATTATTATTATCATCATCATCGACATCTTAGACTCCATCCCTTTCTTTTACAAACAGTAGCAGTCCTCTAGCCATCAAAGTGGCAAACAACACTACTCCTCAATCTTCAAAAGACAGGGGGCGCTATATTCCTGCAAACTGTAACATTTGGCCAAGAGGGGGAATTGGATCTTAGATTTATCTAAACAACTAACTTTTCTTGGGAATGTCCAAAAATAGAAAAGCTGCAGTCCAAATGACATTTATGGTGCAGTAAACTAAAAGTCGGATACAAATTAATTCCAGTGCCGTCTCACATAAACAATACGTCAAAAAGAGGCCGTGTCCTCATGTAAACACAAGCGTCTCAGACGAATCTTTTTTTTTTGTGAAAAAAAAAGAGTTTAAATATGATTATAATGTCATTAAGTGCATTCATTCAGAGATTAATAGGGTTTAAAAGGTTTCATTTAAAAACAGGTGGTAATAACTACCACAGTCACAATTGTCATAAACAAAACTTACCACTTCATGAGGAACATTAGGTCCCCACATGAGTCAGTCGCTCCAATAATCTTCTCTGGCTCAAGGCCCCTCTCAAAGCCACGTGCAACTAGAATTTCATCCTGAAATAGACAAAAATGCTGAACTTAGTAAAACGAGAGAGGGAAAAAAAATTGCACACATATTTAAAGTAGCGATGCAGACTGTCTTGTTTTAGTTAAATGTTTGTTCACATGCTGACCTCAGAGGTATTCAGACTGCTGATTTAGGTTGTTGCTGCTGGGTGAACATGGATTTTATTTTGTTTTTTAAAGAGTTTTTAAACATTCACAAGATTCCCCACAACAGGCTTTTCAGCTTTAGTCCTCTTTAAGGCAGCAACAATCCAGATTTACAGACAACTGAAGGGTTGTTGGCTGGATCAAATCAACTTAAATCCAGTTACCAGAACTGAAAGGGCAAAACAAATATCCAGCACATCCAACTATCAAGCCTCATCTTCAGAAGCGCAGATGAGCAACACTTTATAATCATCTACGCAATATTAGTATAGAAAAGAAGCGATTAGACTGCAATAAATCGTAGTCCGTCTATATTTCAAGTACAATGAATTCATGTTCTTTCTGCTGATAATATAGCTGGTCAGTCCAACAGAATTGCTGGCCTTGATGTCCACACTTGGTTTAGATAATAGTGTTGACATAAGAGAAAGTAAAAAAATGCAATATTAACCGATAATGACGTTCATCGCAAGTTTCTCCTAATATCGCACAGCCCTAATTTAAACTCAGTCCTTGATTTAAGAAATGGGACACAGTTTTGCCTTTCCAGAGTGAAACATACAAAAACTCCCACGCAGGCGATCAGTGCCATTTTAAGTTTGAACTATAAACACAGCCGCTATGTGTTTTTACCTCCTTCTTCTTCTTGGGCTTACTAGCACCCTCCTCATCTTCCTCCTCCTCCTCCTCCGAACCTTTCTTCTTTGAGATGCTGGAATCTTTGGAGCGTCCAGAGGAGCCTGTGCTTGGTTTGCTGCCCCCACTGCTCGGCGTGGCACTCCCACCGCTGCCTTTCTTGTAGGTCTTCATGAACTCTGAAATAAGCTCGGGGCAGTCCAGGTTCTTCTCTGGCTCCCACGTGTTGTGCTTGCTGGGGAGGATCACAGGACAGGTTGGTACAGTAAATAAACAAACGTTCACCGTCAGACCAAACGGTGCGGCTTTTGACTTACTCGGAGTATCCTTTCCACTTGAGGAAGAACTCAACCCTGCCCTTTACCACCCTCCTGTCCAGCACCTTCTCCACGACATATTCCTCCTCGTCAGATGAGGACTCCTCGTCGCGAGACTTTTTGCCCATTGCAAAGTTTGGTGCTTAACAAAGAGCTGTTACAGTAACAGGCCGATGGCACTTCCCTGTTCGAGTAACATATACACAGGCATATGTTAACAACACTGGACCCACAATTCTCACGAATATCCATTAAACACAACATATACGGCCACGTATTTCTTCTAAACAGATCTGCATTCGAAGCAGGCACTAGCTGCATTCCTGTGTGTCTAAAGGTTAACTTTAACAACGTGGTTAGACGTGTATCAGTAAAGGCAATCGCTGCATCGTCTTCAATTTAGTCTGCAGCAGGCTCAACATAGCATGGCAAATGTCAATTAAGAATAAAAGCTCCGTGCTCGTTTGCCGTCATTTGTCGAAGCTGGCAAAACGGTGCACCGTCAAACTGCTTCGACATAAAGTGCACAAAACGAACACTGAAACGACGAATATGATGTCGTCCTGAGCTAACCCTGACTTGCTAACGCAGGTAGCCGAGAAGCTAATGCGTGACTGACCGTGCCGCCGTCAAATATCAAACTACAAGTCGATACTCGCGAAACCATAAATCACAATCATAGGCGAACTGTTACTTACCCCGTGGACGTACAAACCAGAGAGTTTAAAGCGCTAACCGCTGCGACGTGCCTCGTCTGTCGTGGATCAGCGGCGAGGCCGAGGCTGGGTTAGCATGTAGCCTGTAACAGATAAAGGGGCTGTGCGCAAAAAGCGCGCGTTAAAAGGCGCACAATGAACGTGCCCGCCCCCCGAGAGCTGAGACCGACCGTGTTTGTTTAGAAAACACAAGCTGTGGTTTCAATTTGTCTGCAAGGTTTTAAAGCAAGATTTGTGTTCCCACTGAGCGTAATCTGTATGTATATGAATCATAAATTAAACATGGAGAAGTTAGGATCTTAAAAGACAGACCCTAAGAACCAATTGCCAAACAGCACAAAAAAGCAGAAATCCTGCAAATACAGTATGTGGACATTTTTTATATTTAATTGTTTAATTTGCGTTTTCTACTTAAATATATATTTGTCTACATTTACAGTTTCATCTCTTGTGGTCAAACCTTTGTTCGTTTTTACCATTAAAAAATAAAATCAGGTTTTTGAGTGTCTGGTATGTTTTTCTGCACACGAGTCAAAAGGCATTAAGGAAAAATAAAGCAATTGTTTGCAAGTGTTACAATCAACATTTTGTCAAGCGTTTTTTTTTTTTGTTTGTATGTTTGTTTGTTTTTGTAACTCCTTGGTATTAAACCCGTATTATGTCCACTATTCTGATTTTTTCCTTTTCCTACATACATATTATGAGCCTTTTTTGTAACACGACAAAGCGTACCTGCCGCCTTGTGATTGGTCGATCCTAGTGACGGACAGGAGTTTCAACCAATCAAAGTGCAATAAACGCTGACGACAGAGCGCAGCGCGAACTGTTGACCAATTGCTCGGTGGAAAAGGCGTATCGTTTCCTACTTATTGTAGCGCTAAGTGCCACACTGATCTCGTCTGGCGCAGAAAGTAGCTCTGCGAACGGTGTGCAAGGATTCTTCAAGAATAAAGCGTCAACATGTCAAAAGACGTACGTATTGTATACACTTATGAGTGTTTCGCGGCATCAGTGCAATATTTCGATGCTTTTAGAGGCTTGCGTTTTAAGTCTGCGTTTCACTCGTTCTTTACGGACCGCGTGTTTCTGCTGCAGCAGCTTTCCGACATTGTATAGCCGCCATTTTAAGAAGCTAGGCCTTGTGGCCTTTTGTTCATCCGGCCAGCATTTTACGGCGCTTATGAGTTTCCCTAAAGGCTTGCTATCAATTATTACCAACTAAATGTGCTGACAAACATGGACGTGTGGCTATCGTGTGTCGGCGTTGGTGGTAATTTGTGGTATTTGGCAGAATCCAGAATCCGTCCGTCACGTTAATGGCGGCGATGTCTGCCTCCTCCTCCACCCATTACTGTGTTTATATGTATACGTATTATTGTTGTGCGACGCAAAGTGGAATTAGTTAGCCGCGGTCCTTACTAAGGAATAATAGCTCGGACTGTGGTTAACATCACGTTATTGCTGCAAATGGGTCTTTTGCAGACGCGTAAATGTACATGTCTTTTGTTTATTGTGCAGGTCCCACGTGAGCCGGAGCAGCTCCGTAAGCTGTTCATCGGAGGCCTGAGCTTCGAGACGACAGACGAAAGCCTGCGGGCTCATTTTGAACAATGGGGCTCTCTAACAGATTGCGTGGTACGTGTCATGTGTTTTGATGTAAATGTGAGTTTTGTCACGATTTTAGATTTTGCCTTGAATCGGTTTAAAATCTACATTTCTGGTTTCAGGTGATGAGGGACCCCAACAGCAAGAGATCCAGGGGCTTTGGCTTTGTAACATATTCATCAGTACAGGAAGTTGATGCTGCCATGTCTGCCCGTCCTCATAAGGTAGATGGAAGAGTGGTCGAGCCCAAACGAGCAGTTTCCAGAGAGGTATGTCATTGTTGTTTAATACTTATTACATACGAGTGCTAATGGCAGACCTGGTTCTGTTGTATCAGTTCGTGATATACATTCAGTCACTGTCTTTTTTTTTTTTAAATCTCAGGATTCAAACCGCCCAGGTGCTCACATAACTGTGAAGAAGATCTTTGTTGGAGGCATTAAAGAAGACACAGAAGAATCCCATTTGAGGGATTATTTCCAGCAGTTTGGTAAAATCGAGGTCATTGATATCATGACCGACCGCAACACTGGAAAGAAGAGGGGCTTTGCTTTTGTCACCTTTGATGACCATGACGCCGTTGATAGGATTGTCAGTGAGTATAGGTGTATTTTCCCTGTTGCAGGTTTGCTAAACGGTATGTAAATGCTGTGCTCACTTTAACGTGCTACTCCCTCCCCCGCTTTTATAGTCCAGAAGTACCACACAATCAACTCTCACAACTGTGAAGTGAGAAAGGCCCTTACCAAACAGGAAATGCAGAGTGTAGGAATGGGAATGAGAGGAGGCCGGAGCAGCGGGGGAAGGCCGTATGATTACGACAGAGGCTTTAATCAAGGTAAGACGTTTTGATTAACTCTGTAAATAAATTGATTAAAGTGTGTAAAGAGTCGTCTTTGATTGCATGATTCTTGTTTGTAGGTGGCAGAGGAAGATATGGAGATGGTCCCTACAATTGCAATGGTGGTGATGGTGGTAAGTAGTTTTTTAGCTTCTTTGGTTATCCTTTATGTAGTTGGACTGTTCTAAGACTGTTTTTATATTACAGGTTATGGGGGTGGTCCCGGTGGTCCTGGAGGCTACAACCAAGGCGGCAACCGTGGTTATAACCAGGGTTACAACCAGGGTGGTGGAGGTGGCGGCTATGGAGGAAACGGTTACGACAGCAATGGTTACGGTAAGGATTCTAGAAAATGTCCAAGTGTGACAAGTTTGTTTTGTTGACACAAAGTATGGTGAATATTTCCTTAATTTTCTTTTTCTTTTAAGGCAACTGCGGCGGAGGTGGTGGTAACAACTACAACAATATGGGCCATTATGACCCCCAGGCTTCTAACTTCGGTCCAATGAAGAATAACTTTGGTGGCGGCGGCGGCGGCGGCAGCAGTGGTGGCAGGAACTTTGGTAAGTAGACGGACGGCGCAATTATGTTAACTAGCTGTTTGTTTGATCAGAGGAGACTGATTTATTGCTTCCTTTAGGTGGCTACGGAGGAGGCTCAAACAATCCTGGTGGCTATGGCCGTCCAGGACGTTTTTAAATGGTAAGCATGAATAAGTGTCCCTCTGCTGACATTTTAGTGTTGTAAAGCCAGAGTTTGTCATTTTAGGGAATCACTGAGTACGGATAACTTTCAACAAAATCACTCTGGATGTCAGGTCTTACAAAGTCAGTGCACAGTTAACAATGTTGTTCCATATTGTTCAACAGGACTGAGTACTTAGGAGAGGAGAGCAAGGAGAGGAGAGCAAGCGAAGTGACAGGGCAGCTGCAGGTTTACCTCCTAAATCTGCTCAGCCAAACAGTTGTGGCAGGTTACAGCTGCTACGAGAAGAGATGTACAGTAGATAAATCATGGAGGGCCTTCATTTAAATTGTCTTTTGTTTTTTGTTTTTTTTTTTTCTTTGATCAAATGTGTTTCTGGAACGCAAGCATTCCAATGGAGGGTTTTATGTTTATCTTTGAGTCTGGTTTTTATTTGTAACTGCATCAAATCAATCTGAAATAAACCACCTTTCAGTTTTTTAAAAACCTTGTTAGACTCTGTAGTGATTTGGGTAAGGGAGGGTTCATTGTTAGATTCTTACCTGTTTAAAACAAAGAAGGAAAAGGAGGGGAAAAACGTATTTCCCAAAGACTACAATACTTGAGGAGAGCGAAGTGGTGCGCAAATGCTATCATCATAAAGAACCCGTCACTTGGTTCAGACGCTACAAAGATCTTCTGGAGGATGCTAGCTTACACGCAAAGTCTGAGGCTAGCCATGGAAGCAAGCTGAGGGAGAGAAGTAGCAAAACCATCGCCAGGATCATTGAAGCAGGGGAGAGTGAGAACAGAGGCCTGAGGCTAGCAAACAGCAGCTACCAAAAGGCTAAAATGCTGTCTGTAGGTAAGACCAGACTTCTCAACTACTGATAGTAAATCTTACTTTTGTGTTGTAGCTGGTAGTGAGTTGTTAAGCCAGTAATGATGTAAATGTAAAAGAAAACAAACAGCAGTTTGTACTTGCACTTGTGTTGGTGATTTAAAAAAATGGCCTCTAATTGTGCAAGGAGGTCAAACTTGTGTTGCATGCAGTGAATACATATTCCTACTATTGACGAGTGCTTTGTAGTTATGTTGTGCTTCTGCTTTCCAGGTAACTTGACTCCATGTGAGGTCCCAAATCTGACTTCATTTCAGAGACGATGGCTGTCAGGTACAAAAGAAGAATCTACTTTCACATTTTCACCTTGTTTTATTGAACCTAATACCCCCCCCCCTCTTCCCCACAGGTTAACAGGACTTTTATATATGCTGAAGCATATTGTTTTTTTACACAATTGCTGCTGTGCAGTGATTTTTTTTTTTTTTACTTTTTTAAATAAAGTATTTTAAATAAAATGGGTGGTGTGAATTAATTGTAAGAGCATGTTGTATGGCAAGTTTAAACAAGGGGTAAGCCATAACCACATTACCTGAACTTTTAAAACAACAAAACATTGGCACAACAAAGGTGTACACTTTCTGAAGTACTCTCATTGATCTCGCTTTTCCATTGAGTGGGGTACCAAATAAATACTTCCATCGGGTGTCTGTTGTAGAGAATATTCATCTATCGAGTAAGGCTGTCCGTCTTCATCTCTTAAGTGAGAAAATACTTCCTTGTAAAGGTCTGTGAGTCGGCATTTAATAAAAGCCAAGTTGCACTGAAACTCCAGCCGTTCCTGTACCAGGTGGTCTCTTTGGACCTGCAGGTGGTTCAGTTCTCTTTCAAGGTGAGTTATGCTCTCCAGCTTCCTCTTCCTGCAGTTCTGAGCAGCCACCTTGTTCTTCCCTCTCCGTCTGATATCTCGAACCAGCGCAAGTTGATTGTCCGTCAAAGTGTACTGCGTCAGCAGCTCGTTGAAGTCGTCCACGGGTAGATTGATGATCTTCTCCATGGGGAAGGGGATCTTCAAAGCCATGGCCCTCCGCTCGTCCCTGCTCAGTGGCGCCCGAGCAGAAATGCTTGCTTGTGGTTTGGAGAACATGTTGCGCTGTGAGCTCCCTCTGCTTGTCATATCGTTGTATAAGGGGGTAACTGCAAGACCTGGCTGTTTGGCTGACCTCGGGGTCATACCACAAGGTTGTGAGAGCGATAAACTTGACTGAGGTGAATAATAAGATGAATGTCCACCTGAGTGTAAATATGAGTGAGCCTGGCTCTGATAGTCCATCGGGTAATTGACGTGGGCTCTTCTGGTGTGCTCAGACATGCTGTCTGGTTCACAATCGCCATACGGTGTGCCTACGTCTAAGTTGTGGTAACCTGGCGCACCTCCGACTGGGTTGTCAGGGGAAGCCAAAGGTGGACTGGATCCCAGTGAGAGACCGGAGTCCGACTCGAGATCATCAGCTGAGCGAACGGGAGCACTCTGTCCGAGCGTAGTCCACGGCATGTGGCGGCCTAGACCCCGAGAGAGGCAGGCGTTGGGCCTCCGGTGCCCCAGGTTGGTGCTTGACATGTTTATGAGGGACGACTGAGTGTGAGGGGAGATGGGGAACATTCTTTGACCCAGCTGAGGCTCAGAGCTTCCGTACGTCGCTTCTGCGTTGCTGCCCAAACGATGGCAGGCAGGCATCTCTTCAGAGTAACATCCCTCATAAGTGTTAGCAGCACTCAGTTCACAGGCAGCGTGGACAGGTTCGTGATGAGGCTGAACCATCCCATACTCTCCAGCAGGGGCCATCGGCTGCATGTTTTGGTACTGAGCTGATTCATAGGAGCCATCACTTGGGACGCCAAACTCCTGTAACAAAATAACTCAATGACTGACAGGCAGATTTGTGTTCATACTAATAGGTGAGAAATAATAAAATGGATCTGCTTTAACTCAGAGTTAATCTAGAAACCTTTTTTTTTTTTCAATCTTTGTCCTTACTTGGGTTTCATTTTGCAACAGATGATAAATGTATTCTTTAAGCAAATACATTTTTTTCTGCAAGCATTATAAACACTGCCAATTTTAAAAAAGAAAAATATCCTTAAAACACCTAATAATCCTTTAATTTCCCTACCTTCGTTTGATTTTATTTCAGCAGCAGCCTCGGTTTGTGAATTCTCTTTCGCATTTTTTTTTTTCCTACAATAACTGTTATTTTCACTGACGCTGTCAGCCAAACAACCTCAAAACATAACATTTCCACCCAAACTGTAAATTACTGTCTTGGTCATCAATGCTGCTCTAACTCTAAACATACTTTGTGTGACTGTGGCCTAAAAAGTCACTTTTACTTCATCTGTCACTAGAAACAGTTTGAAACACCCCTGGCTTCACAACTTGATGCTTTTCATGCTTCAAACTAAGATTTGTAAGAGTGTTTGAGGTCATGGTTTTCTGCCTGATAACATTTCATATTTAAATTTTTTTTAGTGTTTTTAAAAACTTAATAAACTGTAAAATAAGCCACTTCTGTAAATGATGCAGCTTCTCCACAATGACATGGCCGTTTTACTCAGAAGACATCAGTTCATCAGAATCTTTATGTAATTGGAGGCTTTTTCCTGTGAAGTTTATGACATCTGTAACCGCTTGTCTGCTTTTTCAAGTAAGCATTTCTTTAAAAATAAATACATTGTAAATTAAAACACCTAACCGTTTTTTATTTGTTATCATTCTTAATTACACATATACATGTATACATACTTATTTACAGTGTAATATAAAAGTTACTTTAGACAAATTTGTCAATAAAATTGCCCATAGTGGAAACTAAATTGTTGGTGTTCTGTTTATTTATTTATTCATTTATATATTTTACATAGCTTGTTGCCCTTCATGACACCTAAGCGCTGTCTTTTCAGGTTTTGAACAGGAGCTGGAAACTTAATTTCTAATGTGGTGTTTTCAAGGTTCATAATCTGCTTTTAACTATAACAGTAATAATTTTTGTGACCAAAAATTGCTAACCTATTTCTTCTTGTGAATGTATTATTTAATGAGGATAAATGATAATATTTTTTCTTAATTTGTTGAAGACCAATAAGCCAGTTTTACTTTACTGATTTAAAATTTCTTGTGTTTTGCAAAAACTAAAGTGTTTAAAAGGCTTTTAAGTTTGAATTTGCAACAAAAAAAAGTTTTTTCTCTGTTTAGCTTTCAGTGATTTGAATCCTTTTCTTTTAACTTTAAAATGGCAAAACTACTTAAATGTTTGCATGCGACGGTGTGACATGGACCACCGAGAAAAACGCAAAAAAAATAATAATAATTGTAAAATGCCTGTGCCTAAAACCATAAAATATCCATCTCCACATAAATGCACAATTGGTGACACTGAAATGCGCATTTTGCAAAAGTAATGTAACATTTTAGTTTCTGATTTTATGAATAATTTTCATATTAATTGTAATTTAACTGTAGAATAAACCCACGACATCTTCTAAGTATAGCCCTTCGCCTAAGAGAGATGAATAAATCTTAAAAATGTTTATTCGGTTACTTGCAGCTCGGTGATGGCCATCAGCTCCTGCCACGCCGCGTCCATCTCTGTGTCCTGCGGAGCTCCATGAGGCCTGACTCCAGGAAAGTTACCTTGGACGGACACTCCTCCACACAGCCTGCCAGGAGTTGCCACTACCTTGTAGTGGGAAAAACAACAACAACAAAGAATTTCAAACCTAAAATCAGAGAAACATATAAATTATAGACTTCTGTTTTCCCTCCTCGTGGACCTACCTCACAGGTTCTCCTCAAAGGGAGAACACAGTTGGCTGTTGAACACATTCAGGAGCTGTTTGCTTCAGAAAGTCAACCTGGTGGAGACACAGAAGGACCTGTTACTTTAACACGCCGTGTTCCAACATGCAGCACACTCACTTGTGCTTGGGCAAAGTGTTGGAATACCTTCACACGCATCTCTACAAGATGACATATCTTTTGAGTGGCTGGTGCTAAATAAGTGACTGTTTGGGTGTTGCAAAGGTTCTTTTGGAACTAAGAAAAAGGTCCACTTCGGTTGAGCTGACTCCTCCCATCAGCTGTTCCAGGGTGCAGCCATGCCAAGCCCTGATAAGACAATCTGCGGGAAAACAGCGTGCTCTAAAAGACACACTGAGGACACATGACTGTTTGGGAAATTTGTATCCAATAATTGCTTCTTTCCTTCTTCCTTTTCTTTTTTTTACTCAGCCAGGTTTCATCCTATTTAGCTTGTTCTTCACCCTCTTTTTTGTATTAGTTCAGTTGTTGGAAATGTATACCCACTGAAGCATGCAGAAAAAACACTCTGTATCATTTGTGCTGCTGAATTTAAAACTCTAAACTGTTTTACAGCTACACTTACATACACCTGTTTCACTCCTCCTGTTGTGGTCATTTTTTATTCATTAAACTATTTATAGAAGAAAGAAATAGCCTGACTGTTCTTGTGTGAATTCAGTATTTATTAAACCTGACCTGAATGTACAGGCAACACCTCCAAGGAAACAGTCAAACATGTGCTCTATTTATGTATTTATAAGCAGCACCTGGAATTGTTGGACACTTCTGGTTGAGATATTTTAAAATTAAAAGGTTACAGGTGGTTTTCTTCTTGGCTTTCAGGATGAGAGACAGGTTAAATTTTCAGAGTGATACCTTTTGAGGAGGCCTGGGCTTAGTGTAGAATAAAAATGTGAAAATCTGATTTTATTTTCTATTTTATTTTATTATTATATATTTTTTAAATTTGGTTTATTGCTTAACAGGACATCTGCTTTGTCCGCTAATCCTTTAAAACTGGGCAGTTTAGCTTTATATGACTATGCTTATTTCTGATCAAATGTGTAACTTTTAGTATTTTTTTAAAGAGTTTAATGATTTGTGGCTTAATTTGCCAAATTACTTTAACCTACTAGCCTCTAAAGAGATAAACAGAAGTTAAAACTCGGCCCTGAGTTGACTGCACGTCACCATCAATCATCAATTAATCTAATGAAATTTAAAAAAACTACAAACAAGCATTTAGTTTTGAAACACAAAAAAATGTTGGATTATGGTTCATCACTTCCATGGGACCGGTCACAATGGGGCCATTTACCAGGATTAGATCCTACTTATTTTTGATTTTGTTGATTCCCTAAAACAGAAGATATTTAAATTAATTGATTTTTAAAGATTAGCAGCCAATGTTTTGTTTGAAGTATTTTCCATACGCCTTATAAAAGTTTTAAGTCAAATCTCATTGTTAATCAGTATATGTTTTATTTAGAGTTGTTAAACCACTTCTTTTAGTAAAAATTACTACAATGAAGTTTTCAAGAAGAAACCTCACAATGTAACTTTTAATTAAAGCGCAAGATATCATAAAACAGTTGAAAAATATTTGTTAAAAAACCTACCTGAGTAACATATTCATCATCTTCAAGAGGTGGTGAGGAAAAGCAAAAAAATGAATTAAAAAAAAATAGATGTGAAGCACAGTCCTGGAAGTGAGCAAAACAATAAAAAATACTCAAAGCTGTTCACAGATCACAAGAGGTGTAACACATGAAGCCTCCTGATGTGTCTCTTATTCAGCTGCAGGTCTCTCACTGTAAGACACAACATTCAGCCACCAGAATAAATGGGATGGCTCTGTGCAGACAAACGTAACCTTCCTGTAAAGCACCCACACCAACTTTTTTTTTTGTTTGTTTCTTCTTTGCACTCTTGTATCCTTAATAGCAAACTTGCACCCCCAACCTCCAAATTTCCCTTTTGCCCTCACGACAAACCACAAACCAACAGTCTGGCATAAACCACAGCAATCATCCTGTCAGTCCATGGTAAAGGTCGATGTGTACAGATCCTTAAAAAAAAAGAAAAAGGCAATTTTGACTCTTGATTCTGAAACATACATCTAAAAAACAACAAACAAACAAAGAACAACAACAAAATAAATGTCTAAACCAGCAGCCACATGGTCAGGTTTTTCCAAGCCAAACATTGTCCTTTCAAATCGTCCAAACAAAAAGGTATGAGGAGTGTGATGTGGAGCACCTGGAGTCAGAGCCAGCTTTGCAGTGAGGGCCCTGCTGGAGGCTTTGGAGGCAGGATTGAGACGTGGTTTAGCAGAGTTGGAATGTACACCCTCCAACAGGTAAGAAAGACTACATTGTTCCTGTATCTGGCAGAGCAACCACCAAAGTGAGATAGAGGAGCAGGGGGAAGAATGAAGGGGAGCGTGTCTTACATAGCAAGTGACCATTAAAATCCCCCACATAAAAATCCCCCTCGTTGCCTCAAACTGAAACACTGTGAAAAGTTACCTCCCAAAGGCTGTGTGATTTGTTAAACTGGTTTGCTGTGCCATAAATGTCTAAAAAAAGACTATGGTTATTAATTACTTTATAAAATACATAATGTATTTTTGATTTGCAGAATGAAAGATATTAGCGACAGCTTCTCTTGCGGCAATAATGAGATTTTTGGAACACCATTTAGAGCAAATTAAACATTTAACACCTTTGAACCCACAATGCATATATTGTAAAATACAAAAAAAGTTTGCTTTTAAAGAAATTGTTTATTATAATAAATGGCATGGCTTAGAAAGATGCATTTCCTATTCAGCTTCTGCAGCTCCAATAGCTGAAACATTGTATTAAGTTAGTTCACTGCATTGCAACTTTTCATCCCAGTGTTATTTATGTAAAATTACGTAGTTTTTTTTTTTTTTTTGTAAGGGCAGTTAGCTAGCTGTAATACGTCTGGTGTAGCTTGTAGCACTTCTGGTAGACACATCATGATATTTCTGCCAAAATAGTCATGCAATGTGAAACTAATGGTAATGTGAACATTTATAAAATAGTATTTTCATGAATCTTTACAAGTTGTTTTAGGACAACTACAAAATACTTTGGTCTTAGCACCCCTCAGACTAACTATTAGCTCATCAGTCTGGTCTATTTCTTCTCACTGGGGTCATTCAAAGAGCTATCTAAAACAGGTTAGATATTAATTGTTCACAACCTTCCCACTGAACCCCACTTTAAAAGATCTGAGCGATCCTTTTAATTTCAGGTATTTGTGGATGCTTACATTGGCATGTAAGAGATTCATAAACACAGAAAGTGTAAAGATAAAGACATGTTTTGTGTTAAATATTAACCAGATTGAAATAAAAATCTAGTACAGTTGTTACTTTCAGGAAGGCATGGTAGATTTAAAGTAATCAAAACGGTACAGTAATATAACGGAGACACAAATCACAATGCTTTTACTGTCATTGTTTTCACATGGAAAAAGTAGGTGGCTGACTATGTCAAGAAAGGTGAACGTCTACCAGGAATCAAAAAAGGGACTTCCCGACTTGAGTTCCTAGCACCCAGCCCCTGACTCAACCAATGCCACAACATGCCAAAGAGCACCCTGTTATTACTGCAACCACAGTGGTTTCAAATCTGGACACAGTTCCCAGGTCAACGCCCACATTCCCAGTTTGTGTTTGTTTGCTTCAATTAGTCTTTAACATCTCCGCTTTTCCAGCCTGCCTGAAGCTCACAGGCCTGCCAGAGTTTACTTCTCGTGCACCTCAGGGCTACAAACTGCCTTACATCAAAAACTGAGCAAACATGTTGGTCAGTAACTGCCCACAGTTGACTCACTCAGGCTTAAATTCTCCTAATGACCCCATACTTTCATACAAGTTAGTGTTAAATCTGATTGCTAAAACAATGCTTTTCTACGTCATGTGTGATGGGACACTAATATGTTCTTTAAAGATTGACAGATTGTGGTAAATTAGGTTTTAGTATTCAGAATTTTTTTTTTTTTTTTATCAGACACGAGTGAAAAAAACCTTCCACTACCAAACAGAATGAGCCTGTTCAGAGGGTTGTGGTGTCATAAAGGGATTTTTTTTAATTTTATTTTGGAGTCTGCTTCTTGGAAGGGAATAAAAAGGATAGCTAATTTTTAATCAAATAGCAGCCATATCTGAATTTGAAATAAAAAAGGTAAAGACTCAGTTGACTCAGTTTTGCAATCAGAATATTGATCACATGAAAACATTTCAAAAACAGAATAGAAATAAAAATAATAAGATATTCGGCAGCTATTGTTTTACACCAACTTTATGAATGTAAGATCACAGATGATCAAGCAGAGACTTAAATTTAATTCATGAATTGTATTTCCATTGTTTCTTCAAACACCACACAGAGTCTGTCATGATGGTCACACGTTACATTGACCTGGAGGTAAGAAAATGAGGAACCTGAACATGCAGCATCATTCTAACGAATGTCTCAATAGGACCTGCGCTTATCTCAAGATGTTCAGATTATGATAAAGTTTTGCAACTGTAGATTGCATAGCTGGATTATGTTTTGATGTCTTACATTTGGCCATTCGGGTTTCGCTTTTATAACAGACATTGAAATAATGAACATTGCATTCGGAGGAAAGCTTTCATGTTATAATGACGCATAAACACAATAGTGTTTTTTTTGTTATCTGAGAATGTTTGGCGGTGGTGTGTGTACATACTGTATGTGTGGCCCATGTGCTCATGGCGCACGAAGGCTGCTTGGTAATACAGACACAGAGAGGGAAGGTAAGGAAAGGAGGATGTTGGTTGGCGGAAGCTCTGCTTAATGCTGATAAAAAGAGCTCTTGGTTCTAAGGAAGGGAACTGGTAACTGTTGTGGTTGCTGCTGCCATAAGCTGCGGACAGGGGAACAGCTCATATTTTGACACTTAACTTCAGTTAAGGTTGTTAATTAAAATATGTAGTACATGTTAAATGAATGCAAACAAGAGCACTATAAAAAAACGTTTCACATTTTAACAACTTGAACAGTTTTCTCACATCCCGCTTTGAAAATCTGAAGTTTTTGAATTGGGCGAGTGTACTGTAAAACCTCGTTACATAAATATCATCCTAAATGACCGTGTCTTTGTATGATTATAATTTTTCATGCAGCATCCAGCAAAGTAAATCATCATTAATGTTTGTTGATTCATTGTTAAACTCATCATCCACTCCATGAGTCATCGTTATCCCTGTAACTCAAATTTATATTTGGAAGATGAGATGATATGACATCTGAGGATGTTTTAAACTTGAGCGAGTTTAGGGCAACATGCCGTTTCCTCCCCTGAAAAGGCAATTTTGAAATCGTAGCGGCTGAATTGTGTAAACATAGAGTACTATTGCAACATTTCATGGTTCTACTGCACTCCGGTTTTAAATGTGTGTTGAATAGGTTTGTGTCTCCTCGTTATACTTCCTCTACAGATAAATAATTTTAGTATTTTCCTTCCAGCATTATTTGAAACTCAAGACCAAAAGTATCTAACGGTAAGGCCCAGCAGTGAAGTAATTCGTGGACTGAGATAGAGGGAAATCCCCACCAGTCTGCTTTTCCAAATGTTTCCCAGAAGTGGGAAGTAAGATAATTGGAGGTGGTTAAATGTGGGAGGATCCTGAAAAAAAGATTCTGATGAGCACGACCAAAACGGCCTGTAAATGGAGTGATTTCTGGTTTGATGTCCTCAAAACATTGTGTGTCACAGAACTTTAACTAACAAGCTGAAGAAATTTACATTTAAGTTTTTCATTTGCCCATGTTCTTAAAGATATTTAAAGGCATTGATAAAGGGGAGTTATGATTGAATTTTTAAAAAATGAAAAAGGAGTGCCCTGCCTGGGAATAAGTTTGTGTTAACAGTCGACATCCCACAACGACAGTTTGTGGAGAACATTTTAACTATTGAAAAGGACAATTTCAAAAATCAAATTTGATATCTGAAATGTTAAATTCTTTGTAAATAGTGCAGCACATAAATCTTGCAATCTTCCATGATGCCATAACCTTCTTATGTTTTTAATTGCATGTTTTACATTCTAATTTAGGCATAAAACACAGGAAAAAAGCATATATGTTTGGTTTACAACTGAGCAACAATACAGCATTTAGAATAACACACAAAAAAGTAAAAATGAGAAAATATAAGCAATTATTCTCTAAAGAAACTGTTATTCAGTTGAGTTTGTAGTGTTACTTTGGTTAGGGACTTTTTAACGTATAATTTTGCTGAGACAGGGATAGTTTAAAAAATACATTTGTGTATGAAAGAAAATTCTCCAGAACATGCAAAACTCTCAATTGAAGGCCAACTCTTACAATGTTAATTTTTACAGAAATTGAATAGTTGTTACCATAAAACCTCCCTAAAAAACACTGTTGACAATAAAAGCAAAGATGTTCCAGTGTTTCAGAGTTAGAATCACATATGGTAAAAGTACTGCAGTCAGAGTTACATCTTTTTGTCACTGGAGGGGTAGATTTTATTTAGAGATTTTAGAATTAACACTTAGGGGAAAATGGAGGTTAGAGATATTCAGTTGTTACTTTTCTGAATAAATAACAAGTTGGTTTATTCCTCAGACAAACCTATTGAAATTAGAGGCATATAAACTCATACATTTAAACTTATTTCAACTCTTTCAACAAGAACAATACCAGCCATTTACGCTATTTCATACGCCTTTCAAACACCAAACGCTTTGCTCCTGAACGACCTGCGTGAGGTGGTCTTTGCTCTTTACGTATGACGTCAGGCGCTGCGTCAGCCAATTGGAAAGAGTCTCATTGACTGTAGGCTGGTGTTAGCCGGGTAGCTGGTTTGCGAACGAGCTAGAAGATGGATTCTCCTATTCTGGTAATACTATCCTAATTATCTATTCGTGACAGTATAACGTCGCTAAAGGGGAGTTATTCTAATTATATCTCAAGATTTACTTGAACAAACCCAGCGAAATATGGTTATTTTTCTTCGCTGTCGGGGTAGCTGAAGCTAACTAGGTGCTGGCTAACAAGTTAGCATCGGTGAAGTCTCCGCGTCTGTGTTTGCTGCTGATGTGGAAGTGTCATGACTTCCTTACTACCTGACGAAAGTTTTCACATTCGCTTTCCAGTTTTTTGTTCTTTTGTTATAACCGGGATTGGAGCAGGTTTTTTCGCCCTCATTCACTCATCTCAGGGCCTACAACACTCCCTGCCTGTCAAGAGTTTAATTTTATTAGCTCACAAGTTTTTTTCTTGTTTCGACATATCTTTATGACTTATTAAATTGATTGTTACATATAATGCACATACTATTGTTGTCTGTACAGGAACCCTCCTTATACACTGTCAAAGCTGTTCTGATTTTGGACAACGATGGAGACAGGCTTTATGCTAAGGTAAGAGTTTTATACATATGTTATATATAATCAGCCATAACCTCCATTCAAAATCCTGAAAAATAAATAACAGATCCTCTTCATTAAATACTAACTAGATTTAGATGTTATTTATGGTAATCATAATATATTATCTTGGTAAAAGCATGCAAATAATTATCAAACTAAAATTAATGAGCTGATACCACCATAAACACAGACTTACCTTAAACACTGGTTAACTTGTTCCTTTAATACCAAATATATGGGCTTTAAAGTTACAATTTTCAATGTCTTATTGACATTATTACATCTTGGCAGCAAAATACATTATAACAAATACCAATGTTTTCTTTTTGTATAATTTAATAGGTTTAAATACACTATTATTGATGATAGGCATTTTTCAAATTAGTGTTTTATGTTCAAAATTGAGGATTAGATAAAAATAGCATGGATTTGTCTTTAGTAACACATGCAAACTTCTTTAATATGATTCTGGAATAAAAAATAAATGAGTCTGCAGAAAGCACCCAGAACATCTACAGGTTTTTGCGGTGAGCTGATTTAAAAAAAAAAATGTTTTATGATGTTGAAAAGGAAAAGCACAATGTTTTTTTTTTTTAATGTGCCATGTTAACATTAAAATACATTAATTAGATTTGAAAGGTAATCAGCCTTAAGTACATTTGTTACAAAGTGCAAATTTAGTAATTACTAAAATGTGCTATTTGTATTTAATGACTAACTAGTGTTCAGCGTAAATTGACCATTCCTTTTGACTAAATGTTATAGTTTTAAACAGTCATATTTAAAAAAAGAAGTCTTACTAATTAATGAAATTCCTTTTACATCCAGTTTGAAATAGACTTACAGTCAGAACAAATTGACTTCATGCCGCAGGACTGCTGGGGAAGTCAGAACGTAGTAAGACAGTGACTTAACTCTGTCTCCTGTTTTCAAGAAAATTAGACATCTCTTTATCTTTTTCCTTGGCTAAAATTCACATTTATAGTTTTAGATTTCAGAATGTCAACTGTTTTAATGCATCAACAGTATTACGACGAAACGTACCCCACAGTGAAGGAGCAGAAGGCGTTTGAGAAGAATATATTCAACAAAACGCACAGGACAGACAGTAAGCAATGATCAACATATTAATCTGGCTCAGTTTATATAAAACCAATTGTCTAACCAAAGTGGGTTTTGTTTTGGCTTGTTTCTTTCTGTTTTTGGAACATCATTTTAGGCGAGATAGCATTACTGGAAGGCCTGACAGTCGTCTACAAGAGCAATATAGATCTCTTCTTTTATGTGATTGGAAGTTCGCATGAAAATGAGGTAAGTGACTGAAAGGCCATTTTAAGATTCTGCAGTGAACCATTAAGAAGTAAAAGTTGAAACAGAAGTGGTTAAAGATGAGCAGAGTCTCTCAAACAGAAAGTGCAGAATCATACATCAACGGGGTCTGCAGTTCTCCGTTCTAGAGGAACAGGTGTGACAGTTTGAAGTGTAGCAGAGAAAACGGCTAATTCTGAGCATGAATATTTTCTGCTTTTTATTCTGAAATGGTGAAAACTTAGTTCCATTTGTGTCCCTTAAGTCTTACATTGTTAGTTCTTTAGCTCCTGCAGTCTACTGTTTATTGGTTCACTTATTAATTCATTGCTTGTCATCATAATGGTTTCATAATAATAATATCAGAATTCTCAAGATTTAGTTTAGGATTTGGCCTCATAGTCAAGCAAATACTAGGATACAGTAATTTTGTAATTTGTTGCTGTTGTAACAGTTTGGCACACCCACACCTCAGAGGTCATATCAGCTTCACAAACTGAAGTTTTCCTTTTAAGGTGTAACAAAGGATGAATAATCTACTAATTCTGTCCTTTATAAAAATACAGACCACAACAATTGTCATTTTAAACTCAGATTAGACTAATTTTTAAAAACAGAAACAAAGCCGAGTCTCAAGTTCTGAAGAAAATGTTGGATATTAGTGATTTTAAAGAATGTTTGTTGTGTTGTTTTTTTTTTGTTTCACAGCTTATGCTTATGGCTGTTCTGAACTGCCTTTTTGATTCCCTCAGTCAGATGTTGAGGTATGTTTGGGCAGCCAAAAAATAAAATAAAATCCTGACATTTACAAGAGTGTTTTTGAGATTGTAGTTGGCATTTTTTTGTATTTTGCTTTTGCAGGAAAAATGTTGAGAGGAGAGCCTTGTTGGAGAACATGGAGGGACTCTTCCTGGCTGTGGATGAGATTGTGGACGGAGGGTAAGTCGGAGTTGTCAGCACCAGGAGCCTTCTCACGCTGACTTATCTCTTGCTAAAAATGCCAGAATGTTATGGCAGCTTTTTTTTTTTTCTCCTATTTGCTAATTGTCTACGGGACCTTTTGTGCCGCCAACAGGGTGATCTTGGAGAGTGACCCTCAGCAAGTCGTGCATCGAGTGGCACTCAGAGTAAGCTCCTGTCATCTGTCCTCTCACAAAGATTCCTAAAGTCTGATAATGATCGTGTGAGCTGTGAATATGACTTTTTTTTTTTGTAGGGTGATGATGTACCTTTGACAGAGCAGACAGTCACCCAGGTGAGTAAAGCATCTCCATCTTGATCATCTGTCGACTATAAAGTGTAAAACATCCATTAGTTTATTGACTGTAAAAAAAAAATTCTTTAGCACCCAAAAATACTATGGCACTGTTATTGCGTCATTTTCCTCTTCTACTTTGTCACTCGCCTCGGGGCTGTCAAATTTTGGGCTCTTTTATATGCACGATGATGTGCGTGATTACTAATTACTTGGTGGTGAGGGCGTAGGTAGCCAAAAGTGGTCTCTGTCTTTCAGTTTCTACAAAGGTCTGTGTGTGTGTGTGTGAGAGAGAGAGAGCTCCTCGTGATTAATGTTGTCATTTAAGAGGTCTGAAAGTGCCTAACGCCATTCCTTCCATGGCCATGATTAATGTGTCCAGTGTTCATGCTTTATGGTTATGATTTGGCTTTCACTCAGCGAATTAAGATGATTAATTAGGCCTCACATATTTATCTTCCTTAATATGACTTGGTCTTTTTTTTTTGGTTGAGAATTTGAGGAACTAATTGTAACTTTTGTAATTTCTACTTTAAGTCTTGTGTCACTTGCTTTTTGAGTGAGCTCAGTATGAGGCACAGTACTGTTAAAAAAAAAAAAGTTAAACAGACCTAGTATTGTTGTACTTTGCTTCCAAGGATCCAGCTTTCATGTGATGATCAATACTGCTCCAATCTTTCTGAAAGTCTTCCAATATTCTGTCTCATCATCCACCGTCATCATTCTGTGACAGAATATTGCACAGTGTGGGTTTACAGTGAGGAAAGTGGACAAGTGGAGGAGAAAAGAAGACGTATCGGGTTTAAAAATGATGCCGACAGCATACAAACAGTATCATGTCTTTAAGAAGCAGGTCCTGACTCAGAACCTGAGCGATGCTACAGTTGATCATTGAAAGTTTTCAGCTTCTAGCGCTTGTTGGTGATAAACATTAGTTTTTGTAAAGCTATCCTTGGTATTTTTATATATATTTTATTAAGAAACAGGGAAAATTATGTCTTTGACAGGCTGTTAGTAACAAAGTGCCAAAGGAGCCCATTTAAATTGGGTTATTTGCCAAATTGTCTGGTATGTGTCAACACAGCACTGGTTCATCATTTGAGTTTAAAAAAGAAATCTGGAAATGGTCTGAAAATGAAGGGAAAAGCAGCCGAAGTTAAACAAAAAAAACCTGAACTATTGATCCAAGACCGCTTTAAAAATATCAAGAAACTATGACTCCTTAAAGGTATAGAAATGAAGGATGACTCCAGAGTTTTATGCAGTACTGATTATTCTCGTTGGGGTTTAACTTCACCTGCAGGCGTGATTTAAGTGTAATAAAACAGTTTCTACAGTGATCTGCCTGAACAAAGCGGTTTCTTTTCACAGGTTCTTCAGTCTGCCAAAGAACAGATCAAGTGGTCGCTTCTTCGATAGTCATCCCCGCGCCAGCTTACCAGTGAGCCACTGTTCAGACCAGACCACACGGCACTGACCCTAAAACTCCTCCTCCTCCTCCAGCTTCCACTTCTGTCGATGCTGTGCGAAGAACCAATGACTGATCCAGTCACAGTTCAGGACTTCTACTTTACAAACTTTAATTTTTCCGTATATATTTTTTTTATCTGCTCAGTCTTGCATTGTGTGATCAAAATGAGGATAAAATACGTACATTCCACCAATGGATTGCCTTGTTTTGTTTTGATGATTTTTTTTTTTCTTTTAAGAAGCTGGATTTGTGTTCAAACTGAGCATATATAGATGTGTAACACCACCACAACCTCGCATCATTCCATGTATCTCCAGTAACAAGAAGTATAATCTTTTGAACAGCATGCTGTCGTCTTCTCCTGATTACTGTAAAATAAATAAAAGCCACTTTGAATTTTCATGCAGTATTACAGTAATTGAGGAATGTTTAAGCATGTTTGCTAAAACCTGACCTCTAGTATTTGAGCATCTGTGATGTCATTTCCATTCTTTAACATTTTGCTATATATTTTTTTTCAGTAATCTTAATATAGGGAAATAATCCTGGAAAAATTGCAGTCTTGTATGATAGCAGCATGTTTTTTTTTAATTCTTTTTAAACTAACTAGCTTTTAAAACGTTTAGACATTTTAAATCTGGCTCGTTTGCCCTCTGAGCCCAAAGACCTCATCGAGGCTGACACTCAAGTGCAAGGTCTCCACCTCCTGGTGAGATCGAGGAAGTGCAACACTGATTCTTTTCTCTCCAGAGGGGAGGAGATTATACATGGTTTATGTAGCTATAGTCCAAACCTGATAGATACGGACCTGTGTGGCATAAAAGTAGGTTTTAACGAGAAACACTCCATTTATGTGTTTCAAATGAGGACCTCTGTGAGCATCATGGATCTCATGCTTCATGTGTCCCAACTGTCACACAGCTGCTTCGCACACATTAGAATATAAATGAAGGATATCCTTCAGAGAAGAATAGATTCAGGAATAGGCACTACATCCCACTGATGCTTGATGTATGTGACAATATAATAAATGCCCTATCTTCTCTTTGTCAGCTGTCATACGCTCCCATTCTGATCACTTGAATTCATTTTTTTTTTTCTTACCAGAGATTTATGTTGGCTCTGCAAAAACCAGATTTAACCACACGCTGTACCGGTCCGCACATCCTCTTTGCTTGCTTTTGCAGTATACATTTTCTTTTATTTGTGCCTAATGAAATTAATAAAAGTACATATAAACAAATTTGTTTAAAAGATACAACTTACCTCAAAATATAGACATCTTTTAAATGAAGAATTTGGGATGGAAATATCAAAATATATTGAAATATACTGAAATTTAAATAACCCCATCATTTAAAAAACCTGTATGAAAGGAGAGTTAAACAACCAGCATGTTAGATACAAATATATGATCCTGAAAGATGCATGTGAATTTAAACAGACTTCTCATTTTATTGTCTGTTTTTTTTTGTTTTGCTTTTTAATTACTTTGGATTACCATTTTTGAATTCCTTAATAAGCAATTACTCTTTCTGTCATGTTCAGACATGACCTGAGTTAAAAGGAGTTATGCTACTTGTAACCTCCTCTCAGATTGTAATATCTGAGGCTTGGCGTCCCCCCCCCACCCCCTCCCCTCTCCCCTCACTGTCTGATCTCTATATCCAGATAATTTGGCTCAAGACATCAAAATGACAAAAAAAAAAAAAAAAGATAAAGTGAATCATTTTGATGCAGAGAGACGTCTGTAGCCTGGGGGAGTTTGCCGAGAGAATCACCCACATTATGGTGTGGTGCTGGAAAGCAGAGAGCAAATTAGAGCGTTTCACCCCTCATTTGCTCCATTTAATATATTATACCCCATCTCCAGGCAAATAATGTGTTAAAATTGTGAGAAATTTGTGCTGAAAATGTGATCTGCGGTTCTGATGCTCTCTGACATGTGGCCTTTAATCAGTTACGTGTGTATAACTGTGTAAGAAATGTAAATTGAAGCTGCTGCAGTTACGTGGGAGAATAAATGCATTCCTTAGCTGATAGGAAGGCTGCTTAAAACACTCTGTCAGTGTCAGCAGTTATTACAGAACAGTGCATGTGTTTCTGCTTGGCTGCATGAATAAATACGGGTTGATATTTTCATATAATACAGAAAAGTATGGTCAGTGACACTGTTATTTATCTTGACTTTAAGTCCTTGACTCTTTAGCTCTTTCTGTCTGCACATAGCCTGAGTGAAGGCTCAGATGCTGCTGCTTGTGTTTCTCTGGACAAAAAGTAATAAGAAAGAGGAACTAATTATTATAAATGGACTCCATTACTTCACCCGTTTACTGTTCTTGCACCAGTTTTCTGGCATAATGAGGATAGCTTATGTCTCGGTGTGTGGTTTTAGTCAACGTGGATGGGGGATGAAGGTTAAAAGGGACAGGGCTATGGCTGAAAAGCAGTAAATGTAATTAGATGAAATCGCAGCGAGGGCACAGCGGGGAGGAGAGCGGGTTAAAACCGAATCCCACCCAAGATGCCTGTCTGGACACTCACTTTTCATCGAGACAGCCCTGCAGCACAATCGGCAGCTCGGTGACTTGCTGTCATCATGTAATTACTGTTGCACCATCATAAAAAGCAGCCAGGTAATTTATATTAATTATACAGGAATGTGTGTGATAGTTAGAAACGCCACGGCTTGACATACTGTACATAACATGCAGTAAAATTGTCAGAGACGGGTGCGTTAGAGCGCTGTAATTGATCAATACATACAGAGTTGCTCTCTCTCCAGTGTGTGTGTTTGTGTGTGTGTGTGTGTGTGTGTGTGTGTGTGTGTGTGTGTGTGTGTGTGAGAGAGAGAGAGAGAGAGAGAGAGACAGAGAGGAGACTTTGTGAATTAGTCAATAAATTCTCATCACCTGTATGCTTACAGAGTCTTTATGTCGCAGTCACTGGGCTTCAGTACCCATTCAATAGCTTGTCCAGCTAAACAGACACAACAGAAGGGAAACACAATGACAGCACATTTTTAGGCCACAGCAGCAGTGCCCATTGGATAAAAAAAACAAGGCCCACATGACTATTAACGACATGTATTCATGAGAACGAGACAACTAAACCTGCATTTTAATTCAGCATTTGATGCAAAGTTTACTAATGTAAAATGTTCATTTGATGATCTTGAAAGACAGAGCCTTTAAGTTGTAATGTGGTGTAGGTTGTGCTTTGCAAAATAAAACAAGCCACCACCATGTCTTTACTATAACAGTGATTTACATTCACATTTGTCAAAGTCTTATCCAGGTTGGGATTTTCTTCCCAGCGGGGGTGTAGCTGTTTTCCTCACATCTTTATACGGCCTAAATGTGGTCACTGAAATGTAATATCTTACCAAGTCGGCCACTATAGGCTAATGGCAGCTAAAGTTCAAAAACTTGGTGTTTACATGCCGCAGTATTCTGTTTCCTGTCAGAGAGCTCATAGTCAGCCCGAGTTCAGACTGAATCCAGTTTACTGAAAGCGGAGTAAGATGTTTACATGTGCAACACGTTAACGCTGACACTCCCAAGAACAACCCAACAATAACCAGGAGGCGGCTGCAGATGTAAACATTTGGAAGTAGGTCATCAAAAGCCGCTGGAGGCACGCACGCGCGTCGTCGCGGATGTGTGCACGAAAAAACATGAGGAGAAATGGGCCCGGGCCTGCTCCCTTTTTTTCCCCCAACTGTGGCAGCCTGACGTGGTTTATGGCTCCAGTTGCCCTCTCTGGGTTTGTTTATGGATTCCCATAGAAAAAAGAATCATGGCCACTCTAAGGAAAGCCAGCCAAAAACAACACCTCCACCATTGCACTCTTGCCTGCCTTTGCCATAACTCAGTCCAGTATTTATGGCTCGCAGAAAAAAAAAAAAGAAAAAAGAAAAAAAGTTTTCATAGTAATGACATAACATGACTGTAAATTCTGATGATAATGTTTAATTTTTTGTGTTGTTGTGAAATAAAAACGTCACCACGTGTATGTGGTTTATTGGACGTCGTTACAAGTAGTGGGGGGGGGGGAGTAGGATTTGCTCTGCTTTCACAGAACCAGTTATTTCTTGATACCCGTTAAGATTTATCACATGAAAACGCTCAACTTTGATAGGATAATGAAAGTGCACCGCCAAGGGACTTGTTAGTCGAAGAAATATTCCACCTGCTGTGTCTCTTCTGTGCTTCACCCTTACAATTTTCATGCACAAAACTCTTTTTCTGAAAACACTTTTCCAAAGGATGATAAAAGAAGGCCTTTGGAAATAAAAACACTTTGTGCCGGCTATTCTTAAAGGGATAGTTCAGATGTTTTAAAGCGTGGTTCTTGCAAATAACCACAGAATTCCATGTAAATAACTGTGCCATGGTGGTGGTGTGAAAGTTTCTTTTGAACTGCTGTGAAGTTTTTTGATACTGGAGTTGTTTTAAATGGCAGCAATCTATTTGGGTCTTGGCCCCACTTAGACTGTCAATTTCTCTAAACTGAAGTTGATCAAGAAGCTATCTACAACCATTGAGAATAATGTGAATGCTACTGTTTTCCTGTTTTTTGTTCAGTTTTCGCACTTTGTACAACTGTAATTTCTTTTGCATAGCTTATGCTCTTTTATCCATATCAAACTGTTCAGGTCATTTAGGAGATTGGCGATTATGATGTTTGTTCTTTGAAACGTCATACTTTTCAAAAGATTTAACTTTATTTTAAAATATTTTCCCCACAGAAATAGGAAAGGTTTCCTCATTGTTCTCTTTGAAATCCGCTTTGGTCTATTTTTGTCTTCTTGTGCTATCTTTAGTTTTTATTTACTGTTCTGCCTTTAGTTGCTTTTAGCTACCATCTGCTACTTTTAGCCTTTAGTTAACCTTTTGTTACTTTTAGCTCTTGATACTGTATTTGATACCTTCAGCTAGCATTTGTTACGTTTAGCTACCCTTTGCTACATTTCGCTAACTAACATTTAGCTGTTTTTAGCTACTGTTGAGCTCAGCTTTTAGCCAGCCTCTTGCTACTTTTAGCTTTAGTGATCCTCTTGCTACTTTTAGCCGTGTTTTCACAAAAAAAGGCTGTTTCTCTAGTTCCTGACGTCTCAACAGAACTCCGCTATATAAGATCTGAACCATGGCTGCAAGATGATGCTGTCATTGTCTTGTGGATTAAATTTGCTTTAATAACATTCCCACACATTTAAGAACATTTTCGGTTTGCCGAGCTGCAGGGGCAGTCACGTAGTCCTCTGATTTGGCACAGCTGGGGGGGAACATCTGGTTGGATGTCCTCAACTGGACTGTGGTTCACTCCTCCTCCAGTTTCAGATGTTTACAGGCAGGCTGTAATCCTGGGGGCACGCTACTGATGGAGCTGTGTCAGGAGGTTGCTGCTGTTATCAAACAGTCAGGACTAAATTTTGGTGTGTAGCAATCATGCAAAAAGAGCACTAAAGCAGGGCCATCAGTCAGCTTTTATAACATACAGTCAAGATCAGACACTGACATGTTGGCTGTAAACCTTGATGGGTGTTTCTGCTGCTGCTGTGCAGCTTCCGCTCAAGGAAGCGCGCTTGGAACACGTGGACGCCTGTGCGACCCCATTGGTGTTTTTATACACATATTTTAGTTTTGCTCTTATTTTTTTGGAAATCTTCTTTTGCTCTTTTAGAGTGGAAAAGAAACGCCTTCTCCGTGCATTCCTCCACCTCGTGCACTATTTCTCACTGTCTCCCCCTCCTCCTCCTCCTCCGTGGATTCCCCAACCGCGCCGTTAACAGAGCGGCCCAGACAGATTTACAGCCGTCGTGTTTCCATTGGCCGCCACCGTGACAGCGGAGATTTAACGCTGCCCTCCCATTGGCCGAGGCGGGACAGGTTAATTTATGGCTGCGCTGTGATTTGATGCCTCCCGCCTTTGAAGTGAGTTACTGCTCTGTCGCTTATAGGACACAGAAACGGTGTCAGGTTGCAATCGTAAAATCTTATCCCTGAAGGGAGGTGGCACTGGAGTACAATAGTCCTTATATCACCGCAGCTTCTTGCAAGCACAGCCAGAAAGAAGTGTCCAACTACCATTGTTCTTTTGAAAACGCTTTGAATAAAACATCATATTCATACTTGATTATGCAGCAATAAGGAGGGAAAAGTGTTCCAGCACACATTCCAGTCTCTGTTTTGAGGGTATTTTATTTTCATTTTTTACCCTCATGTGGTATTTTCCGCTCATTCCACATTGTTTTTTTATGATCAGCAGGTTTTTTGTTTTTTTTTTTGGTTCACGCTAAGGTCAGGAGATCTTTTGCTAAATCACTTTATCAGAAACCTGATCTGCATCAGCAAATTGCCAAAAGTCACTTTCTATCTGACTGCTATATCTGCTCTCTGAAGCTTCCGTGTTTGTGCAATGCTCGTCATCTATCTGCAGCCTATCTCTCCATCAGCCTGACAGTCCATCTTGACAAAAGCAAGATGAGGCAGAAAGCGGCCCTGGAACGGCCTTGACTCGGAGAAATCTCTAAGGGTAAATAGCATGGGTGCCCCTGCCCTGTCTATCAACCCCCCGGCTGAATTCATGCACCGTCTCCCCTGGATATCAAACCCCTCCTTTCTAACTTTCGCTCCTCGCACTTGAGGCTGTCTGCTCAAGTGGAAAATTGTTGGAAAATAAAGTGGCTGAGGAAAGCCCTGGAGTTGCCTTGTCAAGTTGGATTGCATAATTTCTCGAGAGACCTTGTGTTGAACTTGATAACTTGGGGTTACACGACTTGCCCCCGTGACAATGTGCCATGCGAGAGAGAGAAAACAGGTTTTACATCTTAAGGAGACATGATCCCTCTGAACTCGAAGGGTGATGAATGGCTTGGCGGTGTGTTAAAAGAGGTCGAGACAAATATGCCTGTTTAGAGCTAATGGTTTCTTTTTTTTTTCTTGTAGAATCATGTTATTTTCAAATGTTTGCCTTGGGTTCTTTTGTTGTGACCAGCCAGATTAAATATCAAGACTTTGTGTAACTCCATACTTTAAGGTAATGAGGTAAAACAAACAAACAAACAAAAAAAAAGCTGAAAGTAGACATTTTAAACAACTTATAGGGGGTTTATGTACACTCATCATGAGCATGAATGTCATTAATTTTAGGCATTAAATCAGTGATATGAACCATTCTTTTCCCAGAGTGCAATGATTATACAACAAACAACTTTAATGATTTTTAAAAACAAGAACTGGGTGCACAAATTTTAATTTATTGTGGATTTTCTCTAACCCACACAAGGTCATAATTATGTGTTCAGTTTGATATGCCTACACCCCCAGTTAAGATTTGGCTAAACATATTATACCAGAAGCAAGCTTCTGGCTGGACATTTGATCATTCTTCTTGGCAGAATTTATTTGTGGGTTCATTTAAATGGTTTGGTTTCCTGCACAGATGGGTTTTTAATTTACAACAAGGTCAGGGTTTCGGGAAGGCTGTTTCGATGTTTGTGATTATTTTCCAGTTGGAACGCCAAATTGTGTCCAAGCTTTAGTTGTCTATCTAATGATCTGAGGCCAAGTTGAAGAGTTTGGAAGTAGTCCTCCTTTTTCATTATTTCATCCACTTCGTGCAACACACCAGTACCACAGCATGATGCAACCACCACCATGCTAGACAAATTGAAAGGTGTTTCTAGAGTTTAAAGCCCACTGTGACAACTGCAGTCATGCTTCTTGTCATTGTAGCCCAATAGCTCAGGCTTTGTCTCGTCTGACCATAAACTTTTTTATTTTTCAGAAGGCATCTGACTCGTCCATGTAGTCAGCTGCAGATTTCAGTCCAGCTTGAAGGTGTTGTCTTTGGAACAGGGTATTTATTTATTTATTTTTTGGACAACACTCTCTCGGTCCATGGCGATTTCTACTCCTTCTTAGATATTCACTGAGTTCCTCTGACTTCCCCCATTGTTGTGAGTATTGATGTGAATGCTGTCAAGCTTTATGCAGGCAAAGAGAAACTATCAGCTGCAGTTGGCTGTGCACGAGGAAAAATCTTTAGGATCTGTCTTTGAGGAAGCCTGGATGTGGTAAATGTCATGCTATTTTATTTTGCCTGCACAAATAAGGTACTGTAGACCAACATTACCGTGACCTGACACATTTACTGACCCAGAGCAAGAATCATAATGAAATGTATTCAACAAAATAATACAGGATGTATTGGTAACAATACAGAGCAGAACTAATTCACACTAAAGATATGAACTAAAAGCTCAATTCAAATGGGAGACATTAAGAAAAGAACAAACACCAAATCAAAACTAAACCCACACAAACCAGTTCAACTGGACTGAATATGGTAAAACGGCTGCTAAACGCCCTCCATTTGTCTTCTTGTTAAGAAGAATTGAATGTTCTTGGCATTAAAAAACACTAAATTAATGATCATGTTTTTACTGCTGTTCTTATTTATTATAAAAGCAACCAAACTGAATAATCTTAATAAAAAAAACAAAAAAAAAAATAGAGACTAGTTACCCTTTTTAGATGTTTTCATATTGCAGAATTTCCCATTTGTGTTTCAGTTTGTGCAGCCGAACCGAAAGCCAAATAATCTGCTTTTAAAAGCTCAGCATGTAGGTTCTGACTTCACTGAAGATTCATCTTCATGCGTATGAATATTTATGATCTCGGTTTATCAAAATGCAAGTAGGCCGATTTGAAACTTGTCCCAAGTTGCCTGTCAGATGGGTGATAGCTTTCGCTCCTCTTCTCCTCTGCGTTATATTTTGAGTCCTGGGAGTGATACGCGGAGCCAAATTAATCTTGTTGAGTTACACTAATTAGAAAAGCAGTGGCACGCACATTCGGATCTGGGACAGTTTCAGGCACGAAATGACAGAATGTTCCCATCAGAGACATTTTGCAAAAACCTGGCAGATATCCCCTTGGTGTATTTCCGAAATGTTTGCTTGATTTTGGTAAAAGTAACTGTGATAGTTTGGCACCAACTTTGTGGGGACTTTGGAAGCTTTTTTTTTTGTCTACTTTCAAATTAGCATCAAATGGCTGCTTATAGGTAAGATGCTCTTCCTTTGACCCAGCTTTTCTTCAGTTTGCACTTCTGAAAATCCTCATTTTGGCTGCACAATACCTCTTGGGTATAACAGGCCAGGATTCAGCTACATAAATAATTTATTTCTGAATAATAGCCTTAGGTGTAAGAGAACACCGCAGTATTTGGTAATCATTAATATGTCATGCATTCACATTTTCTCCGGTCCTTGTTTCAAGAGAACTTTGGGGGTTTATGGCGAATTCTTTCATGTAATATCAAATAATTATTGAGGAGGAGCGATGAATCAAATGAATGTTTCACATTTCCCCTGACAAAGTTGGTTTAAATGCACGAAAAAGAAAGAGTGTACCTATGTTCACAGACATTTCCTTTATTTCTATACTTTCATTGTAGCCATTTTATTCTCTTTAGATTTCTGAAAAACTTGGTTTGTGCTTCCCTGTGCGCGTTAAAGGACACGTTCTCCGGAGTGTTAAGGAAAACGAGAGTAACCTGGACAGAGGAACTGAAATTTTAATGAAGAGCGGCACCACTGCCACGCTGACGGCCATGCAACAACTCAGACAGCTTAAATATCACTGCTAATTAACACAGAGAGGTGGGCTGTCACAGGCGTGATGGATGCTCAGAGGGGGCAGATTGCTGCCTTCAACCAACCAGCGATTCCTTTATTAATCAAAGCCGGGGATGAAAAGGCTCTCTCACACCTCAGGGAGAGGGAGATAGCAGGAGCTATTGTTGGGAGGGTTTCAATCATTTGAGGTGAGCCTGTGACGTGTTTGATCAGGGCCACAACCAAACATTTGTTGGCGACAGAACAATTCAGCTGTTTCTGAAACCTCTGTAGCACCCGTATGTTTGAGGAGCCCCCGTGTGCACGGGCAGCTGAGCCTGACTGATTGTCAGGGACAAATCAGTTTGGAGGATGCACTTTTTATTTTTTTGGTATCCGTGTGACAGGAGAGGTGAGCACGCAGAGGTCTGACTATCAGTCAAGCGGCCTCCTCCATGATGGAGGGAGCTCGTCTGAGGACAAAGCAGCACTCCCACTCTTTACCTCTGGACTGACTCCATGATCAGTCTGTCTCACCGAGATGATTTCAAACCTAGGTGATTTCAGCACTTTGTGCGCGAAGATGGAGTGTTATCTCATCCGCTCTGAGCTCCTCTCCATCTGCCTCACTTAAGAAGTTCCATTGTTAAGTGCTGGGGGTCTGGGGGTGCTGTAAATCAGGCTGCAGAGGGAGAGGATGTCTCCCATGGGGAAGAGCGCACACTCCCAGCAGCCTTCAGGCTGATGTCATCCCACCTATCCTAATGCTGTAATTAAAGAACTAGTCAACAGCGCAGAGGAAGGTGCTAAAGGGTATGATCTCCACTTCCAACTGTACAACCAGCGTGCCAACAACGACACAGGGAGACGTCTTCTCCCTCACTTCCCCCAAAAAAGTGCTTTACCTATCACCACACAAACAGTTCTGCCTGTTCCATTGCTCACTTTAAAAATAACATTTCTAAACAGAAACATTTGAAACAAACGCATTTCATGACTTGGTAATATATCACTCAAAAACAAGTCTCCCCTAAAACTGAATGACCGAGCTCCTAAAATGTAGCAGCTCTTTGTTTTTAGTGAAATGCTAACATTTCTTCAGAGTTTCTGAAGAAGCAGAAACCACAATGAGTGCGTCTCCAACCAACTCTTCTCAGCTTTAGTCATTAAAAAAGCCTCAAAATACCATGTTTCCAAGTAATGTAATAGGTTATGAAAAGAAACAAATTTTGTTTGCAACAGTCTTCTCATATTCAGGCGTTAAACTATTACATAAAAAAATATTATATTGTGTGCATTAATTGTAAGAAAACTCTGCTATAAAAAAAGATGCAACAAACTTTAATATTTACATCTCTGTTCACACAAGAGCTTGACCAATTCAGGTTAAATAGTTCCTGTTTTCTCCTCTTCATGAGCTGGAAAGAAAACAGGGTCATGGCTGCCATCTGCTGGATTAACTGGTGCATTACATATTTCTTTAAAGACAACTATGAGTGTATTTCATGTTAACTTCTTCCAAAGATTAATGTTTTTCAATTTAAAATGAACCGTATTAACACAAAGGAACTTTGAAAATCCTTCTCGCAGAATAAACAAACAGCATTCCAGGTTTAAAAAAATAAAAACAAAAACAAACCTTTATTGTGACCCCGTTCAGTACAAAGCGACAGTCAAATCTTGACTTCACTCCAGTCCTGACATGACAAAATACCAAAGGCCTTCATTAAAGAAAAACAAACCTTTACAAGCTCATTTGATAATTACATGCAATTAAAAAAAAACACATAGAACTATTCTAAGTAATGGTTATTACTGAAATAATACAACTGGCAAATTAAATCTTTTCTAAATAAACCCAACAGTGACTTGTAACGGCCTTTTCAGCACAAGAAATCATGAGACTAGTGATTTTAATCTTGTAAAAACTTTGATTTGCTTTTGGAGTTGAGGTCCCAGACACACTAATTTCTACACCTAAGACATTTTAAATATTTATATGAAGTTCATAAGCCGTAAAAAGTAAGTGACGGGCCCCAAACTCTCATCACTTCATCTACAAGCGTGACGACAACAGAGCTACCTGACTACAATAAAACATTTTAGTCTATAACTGTTAAAACACGTTCCTTTACAACTGAACTGCTTTAGTTCAGTGATTACAGTCTGCTTCGACTGTAGGCAGGCCCAAACTCATTCCCTGTCAACAAAAGGACAATTATTCATCTTCACTGAAGATGCTTAAAGGTAAACGGGACAGGAAATGATATGGCACTGTAATCGGGTAACATTCAGTCAGAAAGAGGTCAGAACTTTAAATCTGCTAATGAGATGAATTTATGGTTTTTAACTAATTAAGTTGATCTGGGCTGGCATTATCAGGACTTCATGACACCCAGAAAAATAACCTCAGTGATTAATATGGAAACAATCTCACTCATGTTTATCAAATGATGTCAGGTAACATGATGAATACATTAAAAAAAAGAAAGTATTATAAAGAAGGTAAATCTACAACTATTAAAGAGAGAAATGGAAAAAAAGAGAAAGAAATGTTTTTTTTGTAGGGAAAAGTTAACACCAAGAATGTCTTTTGGTGGTCATTTTGGGAAAACGTTTCAGAAAAAAAATCATTTATAGAACAAAGTTTTTTTTTTGTCTTTTTTGTTTTTATGTTTTACTTCCAGTTACTACTGACTGGCACTAATCATAGGCTTCAAATGATCCAGGCTCCTATTAAAGCCACATAACCACTACAGCTAACAGTGTACGATTTTAAAAAAAAGGGACCTTTAAGACGAAGTCAAATTGTGAATATGAATGCCAAGAGTCACTAATAAAAAACAAAACTAATACAGATAAAGAACAATAGGTTAACCTTTAGTGTTTTTCACTTGACCTTTCACACTATTCTGAAGGTGGAGTTATTCTAGTTTTTTTTAAAATTTTATTTAGATAAATTATTAGCAGGTAAGAATTTAGCTTAGATCCATTTTTGTATTGAGCAAGAAAAAGACTATCTTCTACATACAGAATAAAGAAATACCTATTTGAAATTTTACACTGTAATAAAATATTTAGATCAGTGTACATTAAATTGATCTACAGTATTTGATTTGTGGGTGATTACTCCTTTAAGAAAAAAACAAAACAAAACAGAATAAACCTGTCGTGATCTTTCTGCTTGTCAGTAGTAGCAGGTTTATGACTGGTAGCATAAAGAACATAAGACAAAGGATTTTACACTACAATAGTACGTGTCCCTTGGTGAAATGTCTATGTATAACAAAAATATATGGTAACAGGCAGATGTAGAGTTGACTACAGGTCAAAATAATGTCAAAGAAGTACTGCGCTGCTTTCTGACCACGGATGGAGGCAGACATTTCTGAGCAGTAACTCAAAAAAAAAACAAAACAAAAAAAAAAAAACTCAAACCACCCTTTTCAGCTATTGTTGTAATAACCTATAGTCCACGCCTGTCCATCCCTTCTGCTTGTGTTATGAATGTAACAGTAAGTAGAAAGTACAAATATCCAGTACTGAGCTCCACGAATGAGCTGGCGAGAGCAAACTAAAGTTGTTTTAAGCTCGGGGTTGTTTTCAAACCAAAACTCCAGTGAGAGGCGGCACTACGCTGCAGCGTGACGTTCGGGAGCTCCTGCTCAGACAGTCAGAGACGGTTGTTGGAGGGCTGGAGGGGACTCCACGAAGCCGTGTGGGGAGTCGCGTCCTGGGAGTACTGGTTTTCTTCTTTGCTCACTCCAACTGTACACAGCCGTCGGTGTCTCAGCAGCCTGTCTGTCCGTGAAAAGTTCTGCAGTGAGGCAAAAACAAACAAAAAGAAAGTTTGCTTCATGTACGGCAACAGACAGCAGCATGTCCAGGGTTTTGACTTGCAGCATAAAGATGCAGTGCAGGTGAAGTCCATCAGCTGTACAGAACACATCACAGACTGACCTGATGGCATCGATCACATTGGTACGGCTTCTCTCCGCTGTGCACCCTCTTGTGTCTGTCCAGGTGGTAACGCTGAATGAACCGCATGTCACACGCATCGCAAGCGTATGGTTTTTCCCCTATAGCAACCACAAGTATCAGTATTTATCATAACTCTCCGCATCTCTGACTCTTGCTTAACTAAGATAAACAAATGTCATAAGCACAATGTCACACCTTACACGTTTCTGTTCTAAACTGAGTAAATAAAGCTTAAAGAAAACTGAAGCAGTTTGTGTCTCTTTGGTCAGCAGAGGCAAGCTGACGTCAACCTTTTGTAACATTACAGATAAGCTTTCATTTAAATTTTTGCTAAAAAAAAATCTGCAGGAAATGTGCTAATAATAGCTTAATTCAGGTCCTTGAATGAGTTTGTCATTCACAGAAGTACCAGCTGATGTCCTCTTTGTTGTTCAGATGACAGTTTGATGTAAGCTATGTGTTTTTTGTTTCTTTTGCATTTAGGATGAACAACTCAAACCTCATCCCAAGTGGTCAGGAGGCAAGCCGAGACGTCTTATAAAACCACGTGTGAACAGTTGTACAAAGAACTGTCTAAATGTGATTGGATCCCCTGGGACACATGATTACTCCAGGTGTGTTTGAGGCCACATTGGTTAAGAAATTCTTGCAGGATTCTTCTGGCTCAACTACAGCCACGCTGAGCTGTATAATAGACTTCAGGTTCTCACCTGTATGTGTGAGGATGTGTCGCTTTAGGTGGTAGCTGCTCCGGAAACCCCCATAGCAGTGATCACAGATAAAGTTCTTCTGAACTTTAAAGGAGTTGTCATCGTCCATATCGAAGTGTGGCAATAACTGATACAAACATTGATACAATAAGCAGAAACTGAGTTTGGTTGCAACTTTTATATATATATATATATATATATATATATATATATATATATATATATATATATATATATATATATATATATATATATATATATATATGTATATTTTAATTAAGTAGAGTTCTCACCTCCACCTTCTCTTTCACTTTGTGGGAAGATTTTTTGTGTTTCTTCTTGCGGTGCAGATTCTGGTTTGACTGGGAATCCTTACTCTCAATAATTCTCGATGTGTGATAGTCTCCATCTTTTCGAATCAGCTTTAAAAAAGGAAGAAAACACATGCATCATTAGATAAAATGCACAGACACTGTGTTACTTGCTTAAGCAGAAGAAAGCAACAAACACATAATCACACTGATGATAAGCCACTACTTGAAACCTCACTAAGAAGCATTTAGGACGTCACAAATGCAAAATCTATGAGTCAGATCATGCTAAAGTTGGTTTATGCAAAGTAAAGAAATGACAACATTTTCATCCCACAGAGTAAACAAACGGAGCAGTTGCTCTCATCTCTCTCACCAGGGGTGGAAGGCTGCCGCCTGAGGGGTGTCCCATATGGCTGTGGTGGGCCTGTCCATGGTGAACCTGGTGTCCATGGTGGTTGTGGCTGTGCTGTGAGTGTGTCTGGTGGCTCCCAGGGTTGGACCTGTGCCCCTGACTCATTGAGGACATTTTCTTCTGGCTTGGCATATTGTTGGCCTGCATCAAGGCCATGCTAGACAAGACCGCTTCACAGCCCAGCAACCCAGCCTGGCAACACAAACCGCCACATGTCAGAGAGTACAGAGGGAGGTCACAGGACTCCCGAACAGAGACAAGGAGTCAGAGGAACTTGGAGGCGGGCCTGCGAGTAATGGGAAGTGACAAGTTAATGCAACCATGATGGTGATTCTGGAGATGAAGAGACTTCCACTGACCCATTTCATATGGTCTCGAACTGAATTGTTGGAATGGTGGGTCATCGCCTTGGTTTGAATGCGTGTGTGTTTGAGGGGACAGAAGGGGGACTTCACTCGGGATGAGGGGTGACAGAAGAGATCACACACAAACCCAAATCATCGGGGGCCAAAGTCTGAAAATAGAGGCAGATGGATACGTGACCAGAGATTCTGGTCGAACATTAATGCGCTCTGTTCATCGGGAAAGAGAGCCAGAGAGGTCTGACGCACACTTTGGCTTTGGACGGATGTCAGAAAACACTTATAGATTTAAAAATAAATAAATAAAGACAGCTTATGAAATAAAAATTCGAATAGTCTTTCTTTTAATTGGCAATGAAATGCTTCAGACGTTAGGCAATACAAAAGTTACAGAAACTATTTATAAGCCGCAGTAAAAGTGAACTTATATCTTCTTTTAAGTTTAAAGGCATTACATTAATGATTATATATATATATATATATACGACTAAGTAAAATGATGTTTTACAATTCACATATATTAGTCTAATAAATTGCATGTCCATCCCCCTTCTACCCTTACCATATTTTGCTAAGGAACTATTGAGAGCATCCTGACAAGCTGCAACACATCTTGGTCCAACAAATTCAGTGTAACTGACAGGAAAACTCTGCAAAGTGTGGTGGGAATGACTTGGACAGTCATCAGGCCTGCTCTCCACCCTGATTGGAGACAATGAACCAGAAGATGGAATCTCTGCCACGCATCCCATGAGCTGTTTAACCTTCTTCCACTGTTCTCCATCCAATCAAAAACAACCGAAATGTACAAAACCTTCATCCCACACACTGACAGGCTGCTTCATTCCCTGCAACACTCAGCTGAACTCAACACAACATTTTTCAGGGACAAATAATGGTGTTAGTTGGATGGATGTTAATTTTCACAGGTTTAACGGATTTTGACCGCTTTAATTTTATTAAAAATTACTGAAAGTAGAGGTTTTAGCCAGTATATTTTTTTGAGAGTTTAAAAAGAGTGGAAATGATCTGTTGGCGCACAATTCATGAATTCAAAGTACAGCGTTTGCCTCCTTCAGACTAGATATTTGTTCAGTGAATCGTGGGGTTGCGTCAACCTGCAAAAACATACACATGTAGCCACAAATCCTACTAAACTGTGCAAGTGATTTAAAAAATAAAATAAAATTTTAGGAGAGCACCAGAGAGGAAAAAAACAAACACCGGGGCCACATCGCAGTGGTCCTGAAAGCCATTCTGCTCGGGTGTTCACACGGAAGCTGGGAGCCTCTGCAACACCAGTCCGAGCACGAAACCCAGCTAACTAGCCGACACACGGGTTTCGGGGACAGCTCTTGTGGAGTCAAACCGGACCCCCACCCCTCATCGCCAGACCCAGACAAGACAACGGGCAGGCAGGCAGGGCAGGCAGGGCGTGCGGACTCAGCGCCTCCCTCTTCGGCTAGGCTGCCAGAAACACGGCGGCAGACCGCGATAAAACGCTCACAAGGCCGCGGAGGACGAGTGCTGCAGATTCGGACGCTTACCTTTCGACTACGAGGGGGCTGAAGAGCATTAATTCTTGTCGCACTTCCAATTTTTTTTCCTC
This sequence comes from Kryptolebias marmoratus, assembly GCF_001649575.2. Lineage (NCBI taxonomy): Eukaryota > Metazoa > Chordata > Actinopteri > Cyprinodontiformes > Rivulidae > Kryptolebias > Kryptolebias marmoratus. Next base: position 16,896,414 of record NC_051437.1, on the reverse strand, counting down.
AGTTTACAAACACTGACAGGAAGTACTATCACCGGAAGTACTCCCCCGGGAGCGTTCTGATTGGCCACTCACTCGTCACGTGACTCGAGCGCTTTGACCCACATTTTACGACAAAGAGACGTAAAAATGGAGAGAAGCACGTTTGTGTTTATATTATTTTACGTACGAAAATTGAGTTTCCAAATTCGCAAGTTTGTCCAGTTCGCTGCTACTGAAAGGTGCAGCTTAAAAATTAAAGGTTCGAATGAATACAATACATATCGGGGCTTCATACATTTGTCTTTGTAATATTTATATGAAAAAAGTATGTAACCAAAAAGAAACAAGTTATTTGAATTGACTCATTGAAGCCTTTAAGTTAGCCTTATACCTACTAATAACAATAATAGTAATAAAAATAAAGAGTGAAGTACTTAGTTTTTAGAAAGAACTTGCAAATTTTTGTCAGAATCAAATTTATTGTCATTTTATATAACAACGAAATTACAGGTATCTCTGATGCAAAAATCTTCCAAGAATAAGGTATTAATGGGTTAAGATGGATACAATTAATAAATATAGTATGAAAGACAATTAAACATTCATAAGACCATTTTAAGACTACACTAACAGACAAGTTGTGCTGAAGACATGTTTGAATTGTATTAAATATCAAAAATGCTGAAAGATTTCTCAACTATTAGTTTAGGGATCAAAATAGACATTTACCTCTTAGGGCACTTGCATAAAGAACTTTATTTATGATATGTTGTGATCTCTGTGAATTAGCTAGACTATAGGAGAAAAGTTTGTTATCTACAGTATCCACAATGTCACTTGCAAATATGCAGTTTTTGCACAAAATCCTAAATTAAAAAAGACCACGATAAATCGATCACAGATCGCTCCCAAGTCGTTCGATTTCATCAAGGAAGAAGTCCATGTCTTTGTGTGAAACAAGGTGGGAGAAGACAGTCACACGGAAAAAGTTGACCTTGTCTCCAAGAGGCTGGTAGCCCACCATCAAAGTGCCTCGTTTCATCATACGCTCCTTGATCGTTGGCGCTACCTGATCATCAAAACACACATATGTAATATTCAGATCTGTAATATTCTTCTAACAAGCAAGCTGTCTCTCATTACATCTATGTAGGCATATGTGTAATATTAAAAAAGAAACTCTGATGCTTCAGTGTTCAATCAAAACTTGACTTATGTAATACAGAAACTTACTTTGGCCAGTTTGTTCTGGTAATCTGCATTTCCTTCCTTCCCTCTCAGACTCGGTGGTATGAACCAGAAGCACACATTCACAAACTCCGGCTGTCCACAGAGGCAGAATTTAAACATATAGTAACAATGTTTTAATATTGTTTTCAGCTTCATATATCAACTTACCTCACTTAAAAGATGGAATCCATCTCTTTTCTTCATCTGATCCACTAAATACCTGCAAGAATACATTTTATTTATAATAATCAATATAGTGGGTAATATTATTATTTTACAATTTGGATTATATCTTCATTATTCTTCCTATTCTTATTGTTGAAGGTTGAGTAGTCAAGGTAGTTTTTCCTGAATGTAAAAAAATATATGTCAAACATTCTTTTTTATATAAATTATATTATTAATGTTTTATATGTAATTTAAAGGCACATCTGAAAACGAGCATTGCAAATTATCTTACGCTACAAATCCTACAGTGAGTGTTTTGATTTTTGTCATAAATGAAAAATCTTTTTGGCCCACGACAACCATGAGACAAACCTTTAATTAGTAATCTCACTGCACATTAGACTGCATTCAGAATATGTATCTGTTAAGTGAGCTAAAGTGAGTCATTGAGTCGATGCGCCACCCAAAGACTTCACCGCAGCCACAAGCCTCAGAAAACAGAGAGGGTTTTACAGTCTTTAATTTACCTCACAAGGAGGAAAGCTTTGTCGACACGCTGTTCCAAACCACTGGAGCCGACTGCTTTCCACATCAACCACAACTTCAGACAATCCACCTTGCGGCCGCACTGCACGGACTTATCCCCAATGTCCAGATTCACGTCATAAAACTTATCTTGTTGGAAAAGATACGAAGCATTCGAGCTGTGGCACCGCTTCAGCAAGTCCTGAAGAACACAAAACAGTTGTAAAATTAAAAAAAATAAATAAAGCATAAATATCCTCCTGACTTCCATGAAAAAAATATTGTCTAATCATTATTTTTTTTTAAATCCCCCCAATCTTTGTAAGGTACCAAAGCCCCACCCCTTCACACTTGGTATCATTGAAAAGCCCTAAATGTCCTCTGTAGACAACAAAAAGAGTTAATTCAGTAGCATGCAGTGGGTAAGAGATAATCAGGTTTACAAATGTCCTCCACAGAGGACAAATTGAACTACTGGTAGTCAGGAGGATATGAATAAAAAGTACAACTCTGCTTAACCAAAACTATCATAAGTTATTAATGCCTAATGAGTGAAATCAAACCGTGGTGTCTTTGAGCAACAAGGCAGAACACTGCAGGCCAGCTGCCAGCATCTTGTGGAGGTTCCAGGCTACTGAATTCGCTCTTGTGACATAAAAAAAGGCACACACACAGACACACCTTGTAAATAATGACAGCAGCTCCAGAACCTCGTAGCTTTTCTCATGCAAACTAAAAACGATCTTCATCACAAAGGAAAACCCATCTTTTGACAAAGTCAGTTCATACCTGTCAACACCCTTCATCAGGTGTCTGTGCTGCTTGGAAAAGAGCACACTTCCTCCCCAGGCAGCCTGAAACAAGTGACAAAACTCACGAACGTCTGAATATTCTGAAATTTCAACAAAGCTTCTCACAATTAAAACGGACTAATTTGAGACAGCCTCATGGAGAACTCACGTCAACGTGCAGCCACAGCTTGTGCTTGTCACAAACATCCGCTATCCCATCCAGCGGGTCAAACGCACCCTGCACTGTTGTGCCTGCTGTGCAGCTCACGAGAAATGGTACCGCACCCTGACAGGGGGAAACTGAAAGTGAGTCTGATTTCTATCACCTAGAAGTTTGATGCACACAAATGTGTCTTTTTGTATGCTGAGCTTACTGACCATAAATTTATTTACCTGAGATTTTGAAAGCTCTATCTTTTCATCCAGGTCCTCTGGAATCATATGGCCTCTGTATCAAATAGGAAAATATTCATAAAGGATAACAAAGAGTTTTGTTGTGATTTGTGAGACTAATGAAGCATAAGTATTAAACCAATGAGTGTTTCTTTTGAATAATTCTCAATGTCAGAAAACTGATGTAAAATAGGTTCAAGTGACATTTCTCTTAATATTATTTGTCTAAACATATTATTTCCTGACTTGTAAATGATAAAAATCAACATTACCTTTCATCTACTTTCACCAAGATGACATTATCGGTTCCAAACCCCAGAAATGCCGCCCCTTTCCTCACAGAATAATGGCTCTAAAAACACGAGACACATTCTTCTGTCACATGGCTTAAAAAAACCCAACAACAAATAAAACAGCAATCCTAAAACTTGATTTTCATCAAACACCTCTGACGTGCTTTACTGCTTAATCAAACAAGGTGAGCGGAACAGCTGTCCTGACCTCTGGAGACGTGAAGATGGCCAGGCGTGGGAGAGCCCACAGGCCCTGACTTTTGACCTCTGGGAAGAGTCTGTAGCGTGCGAGGTTCATGGCGTACACGGTGGAGGTGGAGCCCCCAGGGCAGAAAATGCCATCGCCCTCTGTCCAGCCCACCAGCTGCCGAAGGCTTCTTAGAACCTCAGTTTCCATCAGCACAAAGACTGGCGCCACTTCATAGGTGAAGCTGCAGGCAACATTCAGTGTCTGATCATTTAAAGGTGGGAGCTCTCTTTGCAGATTCTGACTTCTTTTTTTATTATTAAACACCAATCTAAAGGTGGTATCTTACTAAGCTAAGTGTTTTAGGACACAAGTTGGTGAAAAAAAAATCCCTGAAAATTGTGAGAATATTTGTGAATTTTCTATGGCAGTCTCACCTAACTGAGCGTTAGCAAGCCAGTGACCAGCGAGCTGCGTGGTGTGTTGTAAGTGGCCAGTTTTTTGAAAATCATGATTTGTTTTGGTGTGCACATCTCGCAAAACTGCATTCTTGGCCACGCGCATTATTTTGTTGCCCACCTCAGCTCAGTTTGCTCCCACATGTACGGGCAAATCTGCTGGAGTGCACTTTTGAAATAAAGATAAACAGATTTGGTTTTACAATAATTATTATTTATCATCAGCGTGTCTTTTAGACCTCAGATGTTTTCTGTCGAAGCAGGAGCTCTACTTTGACAGAAAACATGCTTCTTTTCTTGTTTAAAACTATAACCTTATCTCAAAATGTCAAAAAAGATTAAATACAATTGTAATTGATTAAATAGAACATTTTGTTCATGTTTTATACAATGGCAGAAAACTCTTTTGAATTGTTTTAACAAATGTAAGTAAGTGTTCTACATTCTGTAAAAGACTGAGCACCTAAATAAGTTATTTTAAAGTATGTTGCATTACAAAATTCATGTCATTGAATTTTGTGTATTTACATTTTCTTGTGCTGCACATAGTAAAAAGTAATGGATTTTGAGAACTCAGAGTAATCTGTGTACAGACGTGACTGAGTTGCAGACACATATCGAACGCTCACGATTTTAGTATTAAAACTCATGAGCATTAAAGACGAACGCAAATCTCAAAACATCAATGATCCCCGTGATTATGATTCAGTCTGGTAACATCTCTAAAGACAAAAAAGATCAAAATCTTGGTGGTAATCAAGATAATATTTGCTTCAATTTCTACTTTAGTAAAAGATCTATATTTCTCTCGACATAGTCACACTTCTAGTCACCTTTACCCTCCAGAATTTATCTCTTTTACTGTTTTATATCGTTTTTTGTCTTACAGATTTGTGTTGAGAGCCTCAGTGAGGAAACGTCCAGCCAAAGAATGATAGTCCACTCCGGCAAACTGCTGATTAAAGAAACGTGGATGACCTGAAATTAGCAGGAAAAAAACCCAAAAGAAAGTCTTGATGTCAACAAGAATCCATCTGTGTAACAGTTGTGGTTGTTTCTGACAGGCTCACTTGTTTTAACGCTGTATTTGGCCACGTCTCTGACTCTCTGCAGGAGCCGGTCCTGCTGCTCCCCGGCGTCTCTCAGCTCCAGATCCAGCAGCCGGGCCAGCTCGTCGGGCTCTCTCCACTCACACACCTGCATCGGGAGTAGATGGATTATGGTTGTTCTGTTGGAATATGAACTGGTTGGTATTTGAAGTAAATTCTCGGAGACCTTCTGTTGGACGTCCGTGCCCTTGCAGAGCACCTCCTCCACAATAATTTTGAAGGCTTCGTTCAAGAAGAGCTGGCCCTCAGCGTGGTTAATTAGAGGATCTTTCAGGTCACAAAGAGCCGGTTCCATTTTCTGTCCTTCTGCTGTGGTTACAAAAAATGTTTGAACACAAAGTAAAGAATAAGCCCATAATATAAAGATCCTGTACTTACATGAGAGTGGTGACATGAAGGCCATATTCACACTTCTAACCAGCTGTCAGACATCTGCAGACGATGTTGCTGACTGTAAGGCTGCAGAAAAAAGGCCATAAAGCAAAGATAAGTAGGATAGAAATGGGAGGGATTTAACCTTTGTCCTAGAGTGAAAGTTAATTAATGTTGTCTGAGAAAGTTATGAAAGAGGGAGAATGACATCAGGTCACTCTTGTAAAACAGATCTTGATCTCAATGGGTTTATATCTGGTTTAATAAAAGCAATGATGAGTAATTTCGTATTTATTATTCAGGTAATCCCTTAAACTACAATGTAGTTAAATTAGCTCAAAGATTTAGAGCAGCAAGCTGGAAAAGACCCCATTAAAGCAATAACAGTAATTGGAAAACATCACATAAACTATTAAAACACCTACAGTGAACATTTCCTGCGAACCAAATGCTGCAAGAACATTTCACTGATGGCTAATTTTCAATTATGAATAAACACAAAATGACACGTGAGGAGTTTTACCTGGAAGTGTTTTAAAGTGGTATTAATACTTATAGATCAGCAAAGGATCTGAATATTTGCACCGTCGGTAATGAAGGGACACAGCTCATTTGTTTGCTCATAAAACACCATGTCAGAGGCATCTAATCTTAAAAAAAGAAAAAGAACACAGACCCTGTTATTTCTAATTATCTGAACCTGCCGAGAGTTAAAGTTTCTACCATAAACAGAAAACATACAAAATGTTCAGACAGTGAAAACATTACAGCAAACTATAAATAGAGAAATATTTAATTGTACACTTTCAATTTCTTTTTGTTTTTACATACAAAAAAAACAATTCAGCTTTTTTTATAAAAAATATTTCTCACTGATGGAAAAAGAAACTAAAATGTACAAAACAGACACTATCAGCAAATGTGACAAACATGTAAAACACCCTTTTAAAAGGCATTTAAAAACAAACTTTTTTATAATGACAGCTGCACTGTTATATAAAAATATACATTGAATCAAAGAACTCATGTTATCATATTAAATTTCACTGCGGGTCCTTTGGTAAACTGGTAAAATCTTAGTGTTATACATCTCCTGTTCTTTTTTATGATCAGTAACTCACTGATCCCCAGTCCAAGCAGTTCCTCTTGAAGGTTTTTTAGTCTCAAACGACGAAGGCCTCAGTCAGTCTCCAGCAGGAAGTCGATGCTTTCAGCAGGCAGAGCCTCATCTCCCTGACTTAGGAGGGAGTGCAGGTGAGCAGCAGTGGCTTTCTCCCTCTGGACTTTCCTCCAGTAACGCAGCATGGCAAAGACTCGCTCCACGTGAAGAGAGTTATCCTCTTCGATCTGCTCCAGCTTCACAGATGGGATGTCCAGAGTCTGTCTGCCGATCGCCCTCCAAGATTTGCCAAAAGCACGAGCCACAGCCATCAGCTGCTTCTCTGTGACTAAACCACGGCCTGTGACACAACGGGGCAAGCTGCAGGTGACACTGCTACTGTGAAATTAAAAATTCAAGTTTAATTGGAGCCTGACTCACCACTGCTGCAGATCTTTTTGGTTGGGATTATATCTGCCACTTCAGAAACTTCATTTCGTTTTGCTGCTGAGTTTTTTTTATTTGTACCTAAAAGAACATACCTACATTTAGCCTCCCATGTATTGACTTGTGATATTGCTGCAAATTCAGTAAAACACAGCTAAAAAAAATAAATAAATCATTAATGTGTACCTGATGACACTGTGTTGATATGCAGCTCCTTCACAAAATTTTCCAGCGATGGAAAGGTCTCCTGTAAGTCTGGTTCCCTCAGCAGGTCCAGCAATCCTTGTGCTGCTTCTGGACCTCTCTGGATGATGTGATCCAAAAGCTCGGTCACCTTTTTAATCGGAGTGTGACAATGCTTCACCTCCTGGTAGCCGCGTTCAGAAAGCAGACGTCGAGAATGCGCGTGCTGCAGAACAAACTCTGCATCCGCTTTAAGAATCTCGATCAGCGTTACTTTATGTTGTCGGACTGCCGCTGCAGGGTTCTCAGCCATGACTGAAGGAAATGAAATGGATTTATGGGTGATGTATTAGAAAAGTTGAAAAGCTATGTTAGAAAGTGCAATCAAGACAGACTAAAACAGTTAGATGCTTAGAAATGTTCTTAATAAATGTTGAGCCATAGATGAGGGAGGTCTTAACAATGCTGACACATACATACCTGCTGATATTATTGATTCACAGGTGTTCCCACTTACTTCATAGTTTTTAAAATTTCTTTAGTTATACCAACACTTTGTCATAAAAGTATGTAACTAACTACCCTCAGAAAATGCTCTTTCAGCGGTTTCATTTGGGGGAATCCAGATATGACAAAAAACTAGTTTACTTAACATCTTAACATTTTGACTTAGTAAACTAAGTCTAATAATAGACATAGTAACATATGTCCTCTCTAAGGGATTAAACAAAAGTAGAAAAATAGAGAAATATATAGATGTTTACAGGTGGTGCTAAGTTTTTCACCTGGTTGAGTGACAGGAATAAACTCATAAACCGTAGAAATAAAGTTACAGTGAGATAAAGAAAAACATCCATAAACATGGTCAGAAAAAGCAAATAATAAATCTAAGGCCATAATGTTTAACTGATCTAATTCTATGTCATATCTGTGATGTCCTCCATCCTCACAAAATAAAACAGAAGGAGCTTCAGTCTTCCTTCCTGATAATGCGTTCACTGTCTCTTATCGTTTCCAAATACGCTAAACAAGCTCACTTTCCTTCTTACTGCTCTAAACAAGTAAAATGTGTCTGTATGCCCTCTTACCGAGCACTTTTACAACGACCGAGCGATTAAACAGAAGCAGCTGGTCGCCTGTTCGTGTTGACTTTCCCACTTCTTTCCTGCTGCTGCTTTTTCTTCTGCAGCGGGAAGTCAATAAATACTTGTTCCCCCGAACGCCACTTCACTCTTTGTCTCCACCTAGTGGATGGGGGCTGCAACTGCAGCAAACAGAGGGCGGTTTGGTGACATCTGGTGGAGCTGCTCCCACATTGCATCCTCGAGCGTCTTTAAATTCCCCTGAAGTGCAAAATAAAATAAAATAAAATAAAATAAAATAAAATAAAATAAAATTTTAGACAGCACACCATTTCACTAAAAATAAATCAATATAAGTCAAATAAATCTTTATTTATTTTTTTTTACAAAATAAAAAAAATGCAATAATGATAACATGTTATTGTTTTGTCTTTCTGAAACTTTCATCAGAATCCATTGAGTGGTTCATGACATATTTTGCTAACAGTATGAACAAACAAACACACACACACAGAGTCAGAGGCAAATAAAAAACAACAGTACTCCTCTGTCAGGTATAATTAAAGGTGATTGAAGAATTATTGCACAGTATGCAAACAAATCTAACTTGTGATGTTTGACTGTTTTTACTGTTATATTCTTTATCCTATAAAGCTCCTTGAGTTACACATAAACATACTGAATACAAATGCGATAAATAAAGCTGTAGCAACAATTTCTAATAATTGCTTCTGTATTACAGCATCAGGAAAGAAAGCAGGGGAGAAGAGAACACTTGTCTGTGTATTTACGTTTCTCTGAAATGAGCTCAAACCCCTCTTCCAGGAAGCAAACGCTCCCCGCTGCTTTTATTCATTATCAATGTTAAGCTGTAAACTAAGCAGCGCTTCCACTCAGCTGGGCCTCCTCAGAACAAGGAGCTTAAACAATAAAGTGACACAGAAAAACATGTTGTTGTTCTTACGGTGGAAATAAGACGCTGTAAATGCGGAAATTAATATTTTAAAGTTATTAAACGAGAGGAAAAGACTCTGCATGAATGCCAAGTCGGAGATGTGTGCGTGTTTTTATTTCATACGTGTGTGTTGAGCGGTGCAGGAACCCCTCTGTACATCTCAGGCAAAGGGCTACAATTATTAAAACCCAACACGCACATGTCTGCGTAGTCTATTTACTAAGCTTCAGCTGTGAGAAATGACAAATCAATATCTTATTCCAGAACAGGTATTTGCTTTGTGTGAGGGGAAAAAAAAACCCAACAAAAAACACTGGAGCCCATTTCACCCAGACAAAGTATACACTCTGAGTCACTGTGTGAATAAGCTGTCTGATTAAATGCAGTTTTCTCTCTGCCTGCAGTGGGTGGAAAGAACAGCGCGAATCATCATTTATTCCTGTTGTTTATTCTTGCCACCCAGATGAAAGTGCTGTACAAAAAAAGAATGCACAATCTATCCACCTTTAAGCTACTTTAACGACTTCATTATGAGATAAATCTGAAAGCTATTCGGCGTTGATCTCGAGAAGATGCACAACTCAAGAATTACACAAAGCTAACGCACGTTAATAAAATGATCCAAGCAAACATGCTCATATGCGGGCAAGCTTTCAATTCCACATGCTGCACTTTTGAAATCAGTTCGCATTAAATTAGTGCAACGCAAATAGAGCATATTCTGCAGCGAATGTGAGAATGAACTTAGTTCGCCACTGATCAAGCACAATCCCACTCCCACCCCTTTGCTGTTCAGGCCCCATCACACTCTCTGTCAAGTGGTAAACTCCACTTGTATGTGTGGATGGTGTAATAGCTCACACACTCAACATTGCTGATGGAGAATAATGCACTTTCTGTATGAGCTGCTCTGACTCTATTCCACAGACCTCTGCACCTGGAAAATTGGGATTTTTTTCTTCTTCAATAAATGTATGTGTGTGTGTTTATTAATGCGTGTATACAACTCTGAAGTGCACCAGCGCAGCAACTTATCCTCTTTTTGCTGTAACAGAAGAATTAGATTTACATGGAAAGTCAGTGATGAGGGAAATCGCTCTCTCTAACTCACTGTCTTTAACACTAAAAACCACAAGGGATGCTTTATATGGATCAAAAACTGCTCTGCACAGTGTGACAGAACACAAATAGGGACTTTTATATTCATACAAGGACACAAACATTAAAAAGAAAACTAAATAAAAAAAGATATAACAGACTTTTCTTGCCTGAATGGGTTTGTACTTCACAAATATCTCTAGACACCAGTTTTCTTTTTGTCATGAACCTATACACAGTAAAAACTGCTGGGCTATTTTGATAACTCAATTGCTGGGTTAAAGTTGTTTGGCCATAAGTTGGGTTGGTTTGTTAGGAAGTTTGGGTTGGAAATGAGCCGGGTCATTCTTCATAGTCCACCATTTTGAGCCAGAAGTTGACAAAATTGGACCTGATTGGACCTTAACTTTACAGCATATAAAGTAAAGATATGATGGTACAAATAACTTGTAAGAAGCTATTTAACCTGTTTGGTTTTGTTAAGAAAGTCAGTTTGCACTAAACAGGGAGTTTTGGTTCCTAAAACAACATTAGGTGCCTTGGATTGTTTCAAACCAGGCAGTTTTTCGTGTGTAACTGTAACATCACTGCACCAAATGTCGCTCTCCATTTACGTAAATATAGACTCTAATAAAGCACTTAAATCGATTTTATTCCCCATTTCGCAAAATGTACACCGTATGTCTGATGCAGCTGTCTGGAGCTCAGCTGTGCTGCAGGCAGGCCTGAAGGACTGAAGGTGTTGCCCGGGGACAACCGTGCGTCTGAGTGACTCTGACATGTCTGTTTGTTCAACATGCATTCTATATGAAAGACCAGAGCACGGGGAGGTAAGGGCACAGGAGCAGGTCAGCCAAACAAGGTGGGAGAAGGACAGCGAGGCAGAGAAGAACTCTGGGAAAAGAGTGAGGGCTAAAGAAAGCTGCTCTACACGTCATGGTGAATTCTTTGGGTTGAGAGCTCCAGCTGACTGCACAGAGAGGCTACATTTAACATCATGAAGGCTAAACTGATAAGCCTGATAATCACCCACTGAATCAAAGCAGGTGTGTTGGAGCAGAGAAACAAGTAAAACATGCAGGATAGTGGCCTTCGAGGACCAGGATTAGCCACCCCTGGTTTAAAGCAATTAATGAGATCTTTTGAAGTGGGGTTTTGTGGAAAGATAATAAATGATTAATATCTTATTTGATTCTTATTAAGGTTTATATAATAGCATTTGCATGAACTGCTCTGAAATTTTTGAGATTAAGGTTGTCTTAATTAACTTTGGCTTGGCCCTTTTTGAACCAGTCATTGGGTGCTCAGTTGAGTCAGAACTAAACCCTATTTCTCCAAACTGAAGTCATTCAAAGCGCTAGCTCCAACGAGTAAGATATTAGTCTTTCCACAGAACTTCCCTTTAAAAGAGCTGAACTATCTCTTTAATGTTATTTTTACCTTCAGAGAAAATGAGGGTGAAATATCATTTCACTTAAAGGTTCTCAGTTCAATTATACATGGAGCTATTGTTCATTACGAGAGGAGGACCGTTTGCAAACAACTTATAGACTGAGCCTATACTGTAATGGATGGGTCCATTAATGCTGATAGAAGTGTAAATAATTTATGTGTGTGTGTGTGTGTGTGTGTTCCGCTTTCACTTTGAGAAACATGACAAACAGAAAGGCATTTTCCTTCCCTTAATATAATGAATGGAAAATCCAATGTGTCTGACTGACAGAAGAGATACTTCCTCACACTGCATTAAAGCAACAAAGGAGCTGCTGGAGGAAACGGATGAGTGCAGGAGAGAAAGAGCCGCTGCGTGTGAGTAAAAGTGCATGTGAGTTAGCCTGATGCATACATGACACTGAAAGACAAGAGCTTTTGGAGGCGAAGGTCAAAGGAGAGATAAAAAAGGGATGAAGAGGGAGTTAAACAGTTCATTATGAAATTAGTCCTGTTGCATGAGATCCTCAGAGCTGAAGACACCAGAATAGGCAGGTGATGCTGCTCTGCTTTGTAACTTGACATAGTTTGATAAAAAATCACCAGTCATTGTTCCGCTGTGCATATTTCAGTAACATTTCTGTAAAAACAGAAAGGTCTCGGGATGATGCGTGAGTTGAACACTAGAGGGAGCTCTTCTCATTCTAAAGTGTGTGATCACTTCTGGCTCTTGCTTTCAGCTTTTCACACCTTTGCGTGGCTCCACACATTGAGTTCCAGCTTTCTTCAAGCCAACACGATTCTTCTTTCTTTTTTAGATTATGGAATACAACATAGTCTGTTTGACGGAAGAGGGGAAGCCAGGCCAAGCTGCTGCTTTAGAGTTTGGTTCAGACTGTCCGAAACTCAGTGGTTCCTGCAAAAAACTGAGGTTTGACGTTTAAACTATAAGGTTTTCAGAGGATACTGCACCTGACTGAAGTTGATCTGTCAATGCATTTAGGATCATGTTTTCACAGCAATCGAAACAAGTCTGCCTGAACTTCTTTGAGCTCGGAGGCCAGAACATTTTGTAGTTGTTTGTCTGCTCCCCTCTGCAGCATGCAAACTCACACGAGAGATTGTTTTTATGCAGGATTCGCCTTCCTGACACAACCTGGGCTCAAACCTGCAGCCTCAGGACCACCGAGCTACAGCAGCCCAGGAGGACAGAGCATGCACTCCAGCTGTTTTAATTAAAGGCCTTTCATTCCTTGAAGGAACACATATCCCACACCATCTTTCATGTCAGAGTTTTAAACTAAAATCAACCTATGTTGAGAAATGACAGAGTTGTAGTTGTTTTGGTCAAACCAAGAAATTAACCAAATTCTCAATCTTATGTAGTATTGTGAGATTTTACCCCCAGGGTTGTGAATGAGTCTCAGCTACTACCTCATCAAATGTTAGCTCAATATCTGTAAAACTGACTGAATTACAGACATTTTTGTGTTTTCTAAAGCCAGTTAGCTGTAGTGGCCATCTTGAATTGGACTGACTCCAAACATTAACCAATGTAGAGGTCCATCCAATCCTGAAAGTTTCATTAAAATCCATCCAAGGATTCATGAGATATTTTGCTGACACACAGACACAGTTGACTCCAGCAGTTAATATCATAAATTAGCACTCATAGCATTAGCTGGGGATCCCTCTCATCTCACCAAATGTTAGCTCAATATCTGTAAAACTAAAAGAGTTATGGCCATTTTTAGGTTTGACAAAGACTGCTTTGCAATGGCGGCCATCTTGAATTGAGTTGAATTCAAACGCTAATCAGTTGTTGATGTCTGAGGATGACTTTCTGAAAGTTTTATTAAAACCTGTTCAGTGATTCCTGAGATTTATTTGTTAATGGTACAAATAAACAACCCCCTCCCCCCCAACCACCACACACACACACACACACACACACACACACACACACACACACACACACACACACACACACATACACACACACCCACACTGTATAACTACTGTAGGAACCAGGTTGCAACTTTTCCCTGCAGAAGCCGTTTGAGTCTTTGGGTTTCTCAGCACGTTCACTTTAAACATAAAGACAACCATAAAGGCATTACACTTTGTTCAGTAACAATAAAAACCCCCGTCTCTTTACGTATTGCGTTGTTCTGAGGTGATGATGTTTTTGGGACTCCAATGAAAACAATAACAGAACTTATTAAACTGTTGCAGCTCTGTTTCATCAAGACCAGCAGTCTTGGAGGCTTTAAAGATCCTCGTTGCTGTTCAGTGATCGGATCGATACAAAACAACAGCACTGATTGGCACAAAATTAAATCCCACACTGTTTTTTTCCCCTTCTTTGCTATCATAAGTATTATATAACCAAGCAAATTGTCTTTCTCTTATTCTTTCCTGTTAGCCCTCAGCCACCACGCTTCTCTGCAGAAACACATTTCTGTTGCCGTCAACACATTCTAATAATCCCATTAGTGCCGAGAAAACAGCTGAATCTATGACAGAGTTGAAAAGTCTACCGGATATACGTTTGCTGCATCCACTGCTTCATATTTTATTTTATTTTTTCTAAAAATGTAATTAAAATAGAGACAGACGGATGTCTTTGAGTGATTTGTTTGTGTGTGTCATAGTGATGCGAGGTTTTGAAATCTATGAAGTGCTTGTGACACCGTCGGTCTCGTCAGCTGTCTTATTGTTTGTATTTGTGTCTGGGTGCGTAAATGTACAATAATTGGTGTTTTTACTGATATGTCAGTGATTCTCAGTTCAGCGAGGACGTATTTTTCACCGATTCGTTTCAGAAATGAAGACATTCGTGAAGTCGAAAAATAAAATGTTCAGTGGTTCACATTAATATAGAGTCCTTTAAAGCTTGTCTAATTTCACCAAAAGCTAGTTTTTCCACTCAATTTTACAAATATTTAGCTAAAAGTTGGTGTGGGGATTCAGCTCAGATTCTGAGCACGAACAGATCTCACAAGATCTCGTAATATTTCATGAGATCCTGCATCTCATTTCCAAGCTTTTATCCAAACGGCTTAACTCAATGCTTTCATCATAAAATGATCTTAGATTAACACTCTGGCATTAAAGGTGGTGGGCATTATGCTGTCCTTCAAGGAATGCTACATGTTTACTTGTTATATATTCTTTAAATTCTTTTTGATGATTGACTCAAATGGGTTTTATTAAAAATGTTAAAATAGCCTAGAGTAAAAAAGTTGTAGTTTTACATAATGAGTTCCCAGAACGAGGATTTGATATGTTTTGGCTACTGGCTAGTTCATCATATCACTTTTTGAAGATGTATTTTATTAGCAGGAGCGGTTTTGAGGTTGGCATGATACAGGAAAATCAAGTTTTCTTGCATAGATAGATCTACAGAATCCCACATTTCTGTCAGTAGAGAATGATCAGGTTGTGTCTCCAGATGCATAAGGAAGAAAAAACTAAATCTCAATCAATTTGTAATTATCATAGTGATTTTTATTTGGGAAGATACTAAGCTCAGGTTGCATTCACTGTGTCTTATTAAAATATATAATAGTCCAGCTTGTTTTGGTGAAAGGGATGAATAAACATGTAATGATGTTTTTATATGGTCTGTAATTTTTACAGTCATTCAGTGAAAAAGACGGGGAGTATTGTCTTACCAGGCAAGACCAAATCTACATCAAAACATGCCATTTTCAGTGTTTCAAGTTGCAGCATGTTTGCCATAACGAAGGGGATTTTGAACACCCTAACGCACAGCAAGCAGAAGGATTCTGTTGGCAGAGAGCAGCCAACTGGCAGGCTTAAACCAGCTGTCGACATCCAGAGAGAGGGAAACAATACGCCTCAGGTTTGTGGCTGAAATTAAAATACGAATCTTGTTGTTGTGCTGCCATATCACCACTATCAAGGCGAAAAGAAAAATGAAATTACACTGGGCCTTTCTGAGTTTGCTAATTATCCACACAGACTCAGGTTTCCTACATTCACCCATTCTTTTTAAACCTCTTACATGCTTGGATACATCACACAAGCTCAACTCTGTCAGACAAACTGTAGCCATAGAAAGATAAATTTGGATTGTATTAATATTATTATTTTTAAGAAAGAACAATATTAGGAGAATGGAAATGACTGTTTCTGTGCACAGCTTTTGCAGTTTTTCCAGAGTAAGTGGACGCTTTAGGCTCTAACAACAGCCTCAGAGTTTCCCTTTCTTGCAGAAAAATCTGTACAGGTTCTGTCCCCGTAGACCTCAATGCTAGAACCAGACAATCACTTAGCATCTGGCTGTGGCCTGCAACCCAGGAATGGAGCGTTATGCAACAATGTGCCTACCTCAGGTCATTAAGATGCCCTCACTCAGCAAAACTGGCACATCTGCGTGTGCTGATCAGCCCAGCCCTGTGGTTGCTGGAGGGATGATAACTGCACGCTAATTAAAAAGCCATTCATCGGAGTGAAAGGCCAATTAAAGGCCTAATATTTGATAAGGCTCTCGGTTCACTCAGCAGCAAGCCCACCTGGGAAGTATTTATTAAATGTTAATGGAGACTGTAATTAATATCTGGGGCAGATTAACGCGCAAATGAAAATCATTCTCGTGCATGAACAGAGAGAGAGAGAGAGAGAGAGCTGGTGCAGGAGAGAGGTGAAGAGAACAAGTAAAAATGAGAGACAGATATGTAACTCAGCATTTTGCTCTGGTTCTGTAATATGCCGCAAGCACAAGAGGCTTTAACACAGACAGATGTTTTATTTTCTTTTCAGATATTTTATTATTTCAGAGCACTGCTGTTGGATGACATGGTTAGCTCCTACTTTTTACAGACTGCAAAATTACTGCAGTTTAAACTTCTTGTTCCAATTTCTGAACATAGCAGCCGGTTAAATCTTATAAGTGGGTAACTGTGTTTCTTTGTAATGACGGGCTTAAGTCTGTGACACAATGTGTGTGACTGTAGATGCAGGTGACACTGTGAAACCTTTTAATATACATTATTCATGGTAAGCATACAAAAGAAGGCAAGAACAGTGGAATGTAATGTGTTTAAATGAGTTTAGTATCTATCCATTCATCCAAACATTTATCTCCACTTGATTAATCCCGTTTAGGATCACAAGAAACTTTTGCCCATCTCCAGCTGGCAGGGGGTGAGAGGTGGGGTACATCCTGAACAGGTCGCCAGTCCATCACAGGGCCAACACAGAGACAGAACCATGCACACACACAGATAGAGTCACTGTGTGTACATGCATGTCCTTGGTCAGTGACAGGACCAAGGAAACTGGAATACCTGGAAAAACCTCACACATGCACAGAACATGGCAGAAAAGCCCCAGCTCAGGTTTAAATCTTCTTGGCTTGAGACTTTCTTGCTGCAGAGCAAAGTCACGACCAAAATGCTTACTTTGCCCACTTTTGTCTCAATTAGGCAACTTTACAAAATCTCAGCCACAACTATTTTTTTATAAAACCGGACCCCACTCCCAAATCATAATGTACAGTTCTGTGTATAAGTTTTAGGCAGGTAAAAAAAACAGCCGTGAAGTAAGTGTTAACATACTCTATGTGCTCTCAACATTGAGTTACAAATCTTTGTTTTGCTGTGCTTTAAAGAACATTAACAGTGCTGTAAAAGGACACTAACAACAGCCAATAAGAGCCACTGTTTGACATTTGATGTGTATACATTAATAAAGAGAGCTGAGTCTCAGGGAAGCACATCAGAGTTTCAGTTGCAATACAACTGATGTCTCACAAAGAAGTAAAAAGAACAACTCTGCTAACAGGAAAAATGTTTTTACAAATGTAAATTTTAGTGACTTATTATTTAAGCTAACTTAAAAAATGCAATGTGAGCCAACAGGGGGACATAAAAAATCATATTAATATTTGGTATAACCACCCTCTGCAGTAAAAAAACACTATCAATCCTTGTAGATATACTTGCAAAAAGTAGATTTATTTTTAGAATTATAGTCAGGTGCTTAATCAACCAGTTACACCAAACTGGTGCTAATGATCATAATTTTATCAGAAAGGTCAAAACATAGTAATAACAAAAACATTGTGTGTCAAAACTGGGTGAGGAATAGCCAAACTGTGTTACCAGAGTGAGGTTGTGGAAGAGTTTCATGTCACAGATCAGACTGAGCACAGCAATACAACACAAGGTATTTAAACAACATCAGCAAGGTCTCTCCCAGGCAAAGGTTTCAAAACAGTCTGGAGTTTCAATATGGGCTTTTAAAGCTCATTTGAATAAGCATAAAGAAACCGGCAAGGTTGAGGACTGAAAAAACTAAGTGTTGCAGATGAAAGAGACATCATGACTCCTTCCTTTCACAATGTTCAGCAGTGCCATCAGCTTAGAACCAACAAAATCCTGTGGGATCCAGTTATATCCATCAACTGTCTGACCAGACCAGTCTTCATGAAAAAACTTTAGCCAAGAAGCCAAACCTCTGACATGGATACAAGGACAAGCAACTCAGCTATGCACAAAAACATAAGAACAGAAAAATGTGCTCTAGACTTTTGAGACAAAGTATAAAATATCTGTCAGTAACAGGAAGCAGCTTGTTTGCTGAACGGCTCGAGAGCAACATGATAATGAGAGTCTGCAGGAAAGAATGAAGCACAGTGGAGGTTCTTTTTAAGTTTGGAGCTGCAATTCTGCAAATAAAGTTGGAGATTTGAATAAGATTAGTGGTGTCCTCAATGCTGAGAGATACAAACAGATAGTTCTCTATCATGCAGGCCCATCAGGGAGGCGTCTGATTGGCCCAAAATTTATTCTGCCTATCCACTGAAGATTTGTGGTTTGTTCTCTAAGATATCTGAAGCAACCTCCCTGTAGATTTCTTCAAAAACTGCAAGTTAGTGTATTTAGAAGAATTTGTATGTTAAATGCGAGCAGAGGTCACACCAAACACTGATAACCTTCTGTTAGCTTACTTTGAACTGATAATTGATGCAAAATTAATGATTTGCAAAAACATTTTTACTCTATAACATATTGTCCACATCTATCTTAAACTTATGCACACTATTGGATTTTTCATTGTGCACAGTGTTATGTAAAGAATCAGACATCGGCCTGCGTTTGGCTCTTTCCACTTGGTCGCTGCCTGTTGGGTCTGTTGCGTTTTGTTGGAGTGACTGTCCTTGTTTCTGTTTCTCACAGGCTGGCCTCTATTTAGAGGCAGAAGTTTTTGAAAACCGTCTTCCTGTTCTTCCCAGGGGTGTTGGAGAAAGCATAAGAGACACAACATAGAACAGACCAAGTTGAACTGTAGATAACGCACATGCCATAATGATTTCCCTCCGGAACAGGCCTCATATTCCTCTTTTCTTCTAACAAATAGCTTCGTCTGTTGCTGCCATTGTGAACTAAGTTAGTGTGTGGACACGGTGGTGCTTTTCTTTGATTTGCCTCTCTTAGTGATGAGACGTTTTGGTGTTATGTTTGACCTTGTTTACATCCTTTCCACAAGCAGTTAGGACCTACTTTATGTTGTGTGTCTTCATTACTGATGGCTGCTCCATTAACCAACACCAATAGACTTGTTCACAGAGGACGAGGCATGCCAAGAGCTTTAAAAATGCTAAAGTAAATGGTCTATGGGATTGGTGTCAGGATTAAGGTTATGGCTAAAGGTTGAGGTCAGAATTATACGTTGATAAATTTGACTACGGCCAGTGTCAGCTGTTGACCACTGGGAAAAAGGGTAAGCTGATGAAGCAGTAAGCACACAAAAACTGTACGGGTAATATTTTTTAATCTGGTTGTTAATCTATGAGCAGACATGTAGACATGTGACTGCATTTGTAAGTGTGGATGCCAAAAATTGTGCTATTTAAAGGGTCCATTATTGAAGAAGAGACACTGATCATGAGCTTTACACCAGTGCATTTGTTATGCATATCAGTCAGGCATAAGGTGTGAGATTTTTATATTGCATGTGTTTGAAAAAATTGTTATTGAATCGTGATTGAGACTGGGAACATTAATGGAAACATTAAAACAGACACCGTCTTGATTAAATGAAATAATTTTAGGATAGATCTTTGGAACATAAGTTTTATGGAAAGGCTACAAACTTATAATATCTTACCAGTTGTAGATCGCTCTCTGAACAACATCAGTTTGGAGAAATTTGGAGTTTAATTTTGACCAGATTGACAAGCCAATGGTGGGCCCAGGTTGTTTTAGGAGGAATGCTGTCCTCTTAAAACAACTCCAGTTTAAAAAAATACACGGCTGTTCTTATAAACCTTTACAATGCTGTCAGTTTGGCATTACAGTTTTTTTTAATAATGTGTGCCTGTGATCAGTTGTCTATCTAGCAAAATATCTCATGAACCAGTGGACTGATTTTAGTAAAACTCCTAGAATTTATTCATTGGATGCACATCTACAAATGATTAAACACTGGAGTCGCCTCAATTCAAGATGGCCTTAGACAACACCAAAAAGGCTCATCCAGTTTTTCATATGCTGAGCAAAGATTTGGTGTGGTAGTAGCTGAATCATTCCCAACAAATACTCTGAGCAATACCAGATCAGGAAACACCTTCGTTTAAAACTTTTTAATTAACATAGACTTCCATGGTTATTTGCAAGTGCCAACAGCAGCAACAGCAGCTAGCAATAGCATTTCCAGTGCAGCCTGGTGAACTTATCATATTTCCGTTGCGTAATGTGAAACTGATGTCACTGTAAAGGTCACATAAGCCTCTATAATCTTTTTAAGAGTAGAGTTGCTTCAAGACTTTGGTCTTTCACTTCGGTCTTGTCCCAGTAACTTTTAGCTCATCACTCTGGTCAGAGTTAAACTCTGTTTCTTTAAACCAAGGTCCTTCAAAGAGCTATCAACAACTGAAAAGATGTTATTTGTTTATAGTCTTTACAGAGAACCCCACTTCAGTATATCCAAACTATCACTTAACTAAATATAGAGACACTTAAGTGACATTCTTTTTTCTTTAAGCGTGAAAAATCGCACACTCTGCTAGAAAACAGTGATAGTATTGCAGGCGTTCATGTCAGGATGGTCAGAGAACTCTGTGGTAAATAGTGAAAGTTTCAATAATAGATGTGTGTGAGTGACTGCATAGTGAACAAACAGCAGGAATGAAGTGGGTGTGTGACTGTCTGGTCTTTATTGGTCAATAAAATACAAAGGCGTGCGCTTGAGTGTAAATTTATGGTTTTTGTGGTCAGTTAGTTGTATATGTGCGTGAGTGTCCGAAGCAGTATTAAGACCACAATATCCAGTAAATCAGTCAGACATAGCAGACAAAGCACTATGTTAACAAGTCACTGCAGAGAGGCTAGCGAGCCGTGATAGATGGGAGGGGGTGGAGGGCACTATTAAAGGATATAAAGTACGAAAGGGAAGGAGGGGAATCAGCAGGAAACGGCTGTTGAACGGCTCCCAGATCAATACTAATAACCACACACAGAGAATGACTTCCTCTCATCCTTTATAACTCACACAGAGGAGAGAGGAGATGGAGCAACACACGGCAAAGAGAGAAATTAGGACTAAAGGCTGTTAGAGGAGAGACAGAGGAAGAAAAAATGCGAGTGAGGTTCAAATTTGTCTGTTTGCAATTTCTTTCTTCTCCATTCTCTCTTTTTATTGTTTAATTAGAGGGCAGGCCCACGCTAGAAGAGTTACTTTATCACTGTGGAAAAGCAGTTTAGCCCATTTCCACCTGCCAGAGACCTCACTGAACTCACAGAGTCATATTCGAACGACCACAGAAGTGTGTGTGTGTGAGAAAGTGTCTATGTGAGTGAGTATATGGAATGTTGGAAAGCCATGCAATTTGTGGGGAATTAGATTGTTCTAAAAGCATCTCTCAATAAAAGGCTGCTGAATGCGTTTGCCCTAATGGCCTGCCATTTTATATTTCTTTAATGAAGTTACGGAAGAGGAGAAAATGGTCAACCCGGCCATGCTCCTCTCCGCATGCACAGGGCTCTCCGTTTTCCTCAGAAACCGAGGTGCCGACATTGACCTCATCTAATTCTGTCTGCCAGAGAGAAACTAAAGCCACATATTGTTTATCTTCTCACACTTCAGCACACAGAGAAATTCAGTTCTCCTTCTCTCTCTCTCTCTCTTTGTGTGCGTTTGGGTTTATTTTTCTGTGCGTCTCTGTATGTGTGGGCATATCTGTTTACATGATTATGTCAGCCAAACTTACCATTGCTGTATCAAAGCATAATAATGCGATTCCAGCTTATTTTAGAGTGACAATCCCATTTCACCCAGGCTCCACAGTTTAGGCTTCACACCTTGCTCAAACTCAAATGTATTCATGCTCCGTCGAGTGGAAACCTCCCCATGAGAGTTTGTGTTTGCGTCTGAGAGAGCGAGACAGTGGGGCAGAATAAAGTAAGGTCTTATCTGATGTCAGATGAGAAAACTAAGCACACATGCAGATATTTCCATGTGGCACGTTGCCCGACAAGTGGAACAATGAATGCCAATTCATCCCTTTGGTGCCGAATACAAGAACCAAAGGTAATAGATTTCTCCAAAGCACACACCTTTCCCAGTGTATTTATATGGATGTTTGAAGAACCTTTTCAGATCATTTCCAGTGACTGCTTGTTTTGGAAATGATCTGATCTGTGCGGACTTGTAGTGATACCCATAGGGGAGCCAACTTGATGTCTACTGCTGCATTCGAGGAGGCAAATTTGAGGACAGATCTTTTATAAACTGCTCATTATGTTGGGACTCAAGAACAGATGGTCTCCTATAAGTCATATTCCCACAACAACCACCAGAACATATTGTCTATAATATTTTTCATGAGTTATTTTACTAATTTATAACCCTTGGGTTTGAAAAACAGATATGTTCATATTTAAAAAGTAATGTGTCACAATAAACTGAAGCAGTGTCTAAATCACAAATAAAAGTGCTTCAAAAAGCCCTTTTACTCATCAAAAATGCCTGAAAGAAAAGTTATCATGAGAACTACAAAAAGAAGAAGAAAAACACAGAAAAAGAGGCTTTATTCATAATAAAAAGTCAAATTTTAAAATTAATTTTACAAGGCACAACCACTGAAATGATGGGATTTAAAGCATAAAGACAAAATCTCAGGCAGAGATGCCAGCTGTGTCTTAATTCTCAAGGATTGAAAAAGAATCAAAAACATTTCTGAACTATAGAAAAACAAGTTTCTGACGAATTATGATTTTGACCAAACTGAAGGGGGCCATGTGACAATTCTCTTCTGAGTTATTTGGATGAGGGACATTATTCTGAACACCTGACTGACACACATTTAGTTGTCATGAAGTTCGTTGTCTAAGACTGATTTGTTGATCAATGGTTTACCATTACCTGTGAATTTCCTCTAAGGCTGTTTTAAGATGGTGCTATAACTACCAACGATGTTCACCATCGACCCATCCTAATCCATTATTTAGTCTGAAGCTCTAGACCTTATCTGCATATTTTACCGACCTTAATGACCATATCTATCTACCCCCTGTCTTTTCCATTCACTTATCCGCCTCTCATAATGACTTCGCTGGAACTAAGGTAAGCTGCTACCA
Organism: Kryptolebias marmoratus; assembly: GCF_001649575.2. Taxonomy (NCBI): domain Eukaryota; kingdom Metazoa; phylum Chordata; class Actinopteri; order Cyprinodontiformes; family Rivulidae; genus Kryptolebias; species Kryptolebias marmoratus. The sequence goes on along the minus strand of NC_051437.1, from coordinate 16,873,005 downwards.
ATGAGAACAAAATCTGACAGAAGTTATTTCAATCTGGACAATGTTTTAAAAGTACAAAAATGACCTAATGATCAAATATATCTTCTGACAAGGAAATCTTCACCTTTCAGAAGGAAAGTTTTAAGCCAGTCGAACTGAGTTGTTTAGGTAGACTACAAGTGTATGCATAGTACATAAAGCTAATTCTCACAATAAATTGTTTATTGGATGCACTTTAAGGGGTAAGAGTTAAGTTTGATGAAAGTTGGCAGTAAAAGTAATCTTCTGTAGTACTTGTTTCATGTTAAAACACACTCATCAACTAAAATATAGCCTATGACTTAGATAAATTACTTGTAAATGTTTCTGAAAATTTTCTAATTTATATGCAAATGGAACACAACCAGTTTTAATCGTGAAATCCTCAAGAAAAAAAAAAGAGAAGAAAAGCAGAGAGGACATTTGACTTTCTGGTAAGTTAGTGCCAGATGAACAGGTAAAAATTGCATGAGCATTTAAGATAAATGGACTTTTGTGATTATGCTGCTTTCATTAATTTTTTATGCTACTTTATAGCATGACACTAGCTTGCTGTTTTACACTTGTGATGGGTATTGGGCAGTAGTAAAATCGTGTCAAAAGTAATACCTTTCAGCCGTGTAAAGATTTAAAGCATTGGCTCCAGCTAAAACAGAGTAAGACGTGAAAAGTGCTACTGTCATGGATCAACTTGCGAGTGCCATGAACTGTGGTGAGTGGATCCAATTCTAAAACTATGTAAGTAATTATAGTATATGTAATTTAACATCAAACATATTTGTAACCTACTAAATGCATAAATTTCTTTATTCACAAGGCGTGATTGAATTAGTCCTATTCGGAAATGGTTAATTGGTGATTCAACATAAAAAAGACAATCAAACAAAACAAGCAAAAACAAAGACATTAAGGAAGTGGCCTCAGGTCCCAGCTTTCTAGCATACATCAACAGTGCAGCCTTTACTCTTCTCCCCAGGCACTTTCACAACCATTCACACCTTGAAACATGTGATCACAACAACTCACATGTTGGCCTCGTTAGGAAGCATCCAACAAGTGACAACGACCCCAATGACTCACAGGATCCAGGGGTGAGTCAGTGACTTATGTGACCTTAATGACTCTATTAATGTCATTGTTATAACAAAAACTTATTAGCTTGGAACCCTAACCCTACGATCAGAACTGAAGAAGCCTGATTTGAGGTGGAAACATCTTCAAGAAATAAGAGAACTCCAGCTGCATTCAACCTTTCTGAAAGACCTGTGACACAGTTATATAACAACATAACTGAGTCATTGTAATAAAGAAACTGTGGACAGTAAAAAATGTTACGGTGCAAAAAAAACCCAAGATGCATTCTTTTAACATGAATACAGCCATGTGCTCATGTTCATGTTTGTTGGACATATTATTCCAAAAAAGCAATATTTCAATATTTACTTGATTTAGGTGATTTTGAACAAAAACAGACTTTATCAAAAAACACTGTTTGTTGCTTAGGGCTATGAAGGTTGTTCTTCTGCACAAAAACATCAACAGGGAATAGAAAAAAGGCAGAAAAGAAAAAAAGAAACAGTTGCAAAAAAAGAGACTTGAGAGTTGAGTCAATTTATTCATCTAATATGAGTGACAAAGAGCCTCCTGCTAGACTACTATGTGAAATTAGTCTGAAAACGAAGGCCTTCCTGCTTGTGCAGGTTTCCTCAGTCTTCTCTGCCTGTATACTCATGGTGATGGTGGACTTGTCCCCTTCCTGCATGTCTTCTTAGAGAGACATTTTACCCGAGTAGTTGGATTGCTGCAGCTCTCTCCCACCATGGTTTGATAGGACATTGAGAAGGGATACAGTGCTATGTGTCTCCACCGTCCTTCTGACTTAGTTGATTCCAACGCATCTTAAAGAACAGCAAAGGAATACTGGGTGCAAGCTAGAAGTTTATATCTCTTTTTTATGAGACAATTCATTAAGTATCTTGATGATGTATGATCTCGGGGCAATACACTGTTTACAAAATGCTTTGGTGCATTTCAGTTTAATGTCATTCAATGCAGGGTTTCTGTTTATTTGTATAATAATCATATATTTGTGACACTCTGAATGAAAACAAACATGAGATTGTTTGGCTATCCCAAATACAGTAGATATATTTCATAAAAAGCCATGGTCTTTTTTTACAAATAATTTTTTGCACATTTAAAATTTTAATTTGATAGCCCAGTTCTTTATTCTGCAGAATATTTCTGACACACATTTGTTGGTAAGAGTTCTGTTTAGTTTGTTTCTTTTAGCATGGCTTCTCTGTGAAAGGTCAAAACATAAGCAAAAAAAAAGCGAAGGAACAATCTTATAACCACACTGTCAGACTGTAGATTAGTTTAAACAAATCAGGTAACAAACTTAAACCAAGTTCAAATTGAAGGTTGAACAAAAAAAATCTATTTAATTTGTTTTTGTTTTGTGTAATGTCTCAGCCTTGTTATGTGTACTTGTGGGATATTTGTTGGTTAGATTAGTCAACAATAAATCATGCCACAAAAGCAGGTCTCCAAAATTAGGTTCAAAACTAACATTGTCATTATATGCAGTATGTATTTCACTTCACCTGTGCTTTACTGCTGAGTCAAATCAAAAATGTCCAGCTTTATTAATGCCTTAGTTGATGTTTTAAATTTGCTTAAATGCTGTTAATAAAAGCTTTGCTTAAGTTAGGTTTCTCTCATTTTCAAGATAGTTTTGTTGTGCCAAGAGTGAATGTTATTTGGATTCATCTTATTTTATAATGGTCAGAACAAATACATTATAGACTTGGTTTCTTTGGGTTAGTGTATTTCTTGATTTTCTGTGCTTGTGTGTGCGTGAATTTGCTCACACTTATCTGTGTGAAGTAGGTGTGGACCTAGAACCTAATGGTGACTTATTAACGTCATAATTCAGCCAGGCAGGACAACTAATCACTGAGACCTCAGATAGACCAGCCACAAGGCATGATGGATGAAGCGTCTGTGTGTGTGTTTGTTCATGATGATGTGTGTGTGTGTGTGTACATTTATGAATGTGCTCGTGTGTGAGTGAGTGAATTAGTGTGTTGGTGATAGATGGCTTGTGTGGGGTTCCTTTCACTCTGAGCTGTCTTCTAATCGGTCTTAATGATTTGACTCTATTGATGAGTTGCATTGATGAGAATGGGGGCTGTAGGGGCTGGGTGTCACAACAAAACTCTGAAACAGAAAACACACCTAAATAAAATCTGGTCCATTTTTGAATTTGATGAAATTATAAGACTAAACAACAAATAATGACGCCTCTGCCTGCCTCTGTGTGTCTGCATATGTGCTGCTTGTTAGTTGGCTTGTATGTTTGTTCCTGTATGTGTTGGGTCTCTTTAGCTCACAGATGGCTTGGCTGAAGTCATTTGTAACAAGAAGCCTTATAAAGGACTATGTAGAAGTCCCTTCTGTCTTATCCTCTGCTGTCTGTATGTCTATCTATCTCTCGACCTCCTCCCTATGCATTACCACTCATCCGTCTTTGGCCCAGTCAGGGCTCTTTACACTCATTTAGCTCCAACTGAGGTGGAACAGTCTGAACTTTGAGATATTTATAGACAAAGAACAAATAAGAGAGTAAACAGGATGCAATTGAAAGAAAAAAAAACTGGTCCAAGATCAGCCGATTAGCAAGAATGAGATTGCCATCACGGCTCCTGCTCTTTTAGCTTGCAGTTATTGTAACTAATGCCAGCAATGAAATTACTTGGCTGAGATAATTTAGCACATGTCTGATATGAGTTATTCATAATATGGACATTTCCCCACCCTTCCTCTTTTTTTCTAACTCCATCCCTTAGCAGGCGGCGAGGGCCAGCGGAAGAAAGGAAGAGACAAACTGAATTAGTGTTCTTTTCATCATCCGTGACCAGCGAGCCGTCTGATAACCCTGATCTCATTACGAACGCTAATTGTTAAGTTTCCTCTCCTCTCATCCTCTCTCCCTCACCGTACACACAAGTGAGGACTAAAGGCTCATCTCCTCACCGAGAAGAAGCTTCTCTTTCATTCTATCATTTCGTGTCTGAGTATTTACTTCCTGCCTGTTAATGGTTCCGACTTTAGTTCCAATATCCACTTCTAGCTTAATCATTTCTGAGCAGCAACATAAGAGATTTATAATCTGCTGAATGCAGGCTGGCAAATCTTTCAGCTTTCACATTTTAGCTCTTTAGCTGACTGTTTTGCATGGACATCCTGCCCCTTTTCCTCTTCACACACTCTCACATTGCATATCTATAGTATGCCATGCCTCCTCAAACAAACACTCTTCAAATGGACTGATTCTTTCTTTGCAATGTTTTCTTTAAAACACAAACATTCTGAGCATTCCCTCTTCAGCCCGATGATGTCCTGAACGCAGGACAAAGAAGCATCAGTGATGTTTTGATTATTGGTTTTCTCCATGCTTGTGCTATGAGTAATGACCACAACTTTTAATGGGGGTCTTACCAGTGTCCTGCTATTAATTAAAGCTTGATTGGAAGAATAAATTAATCTAGCTGTGGTTTGCCCGATCAATAACCCATATGAGGGCTCCATTAAGCACCAAGGGCCGAGCATTCTCTGTGTGAAATGTGTGTACTGAAGGCGTTGGGGGAGTCAAATGGCTGCCTCAGATTGCAGGTGATTTTCTCCCCTATTAATCATAACAAGCTTGTCAAGGCATGGGAGGTGTGTGTCTGCAGCCATCTGTTCAGGATTTTGTGTGTGTGTGTCTTGTACTTTTACATTTTTAACCAAACATTGAATTGATTTTTGAGTTGTTTATGTGATTTGTGAACAGAATGTTTTTGTTTTTTTGCATTTATACACGAATCTGGGATTTTGTTCCTGGATGAGCGTACCCATATGCTATGTTAAATAACATTTTTACACATTTTCAGATTCACTCAAACAATATTCTACAAAAAAAAAAAAAAAAAAAAAGGTTTGCCTCGAACTGGGTTTTAGTTTTTAGTGTTTATGTTTGTATTTTCTTTAGTTTAGTTAAAAAAAAAAAAAAAAAAAACAGTTCATTTTAATTACAGACCCACTTTCAACAAAAATACGCAACTGACAAACTTCTCGACGGTGAAAAATATTGACAGATGGTGAAACAAGCAAGAACAGTCTCATTTCGTTATTTATAGATTTGAGTTATATAAGTGCCTCTCAGACTGAAAGTCATAAAACCTTGTGTACAAAACTGTTCCTGTCTGAATTATATTTAAAAGGTTCACATTTGATTCAAAATTAATGAGCTTGAGTGTGAACACAAAATAAATATTGTAATGTGTGATTGCACTAGAGCAAACAGAAAGACTTATTCTAAGTCAAAGTGTGTTTTTCATGTAATTACACTGTTAGTGCTTCACTTTTGACAACTGAGAATAAGTGTGAACAACCTTTTACCATTTGCCTCCATAAAGTTCATTGGATTTTAATGGCATAATTTTAAGTGGCACAGTTAGCTTGTTGTTGTATTTAAAAGAGGTTTTGTCACATGGCGCAGTGCTTAAAAAATAAAGAAATATTTTTGGAGTGAACAGCAAATCATAAGGTTTTGTGCTTTGAAAATGCCAGCTTTTAAACACAAAGGGATTATATGGAAACTTTTAGGCCATAGTTTAGGACTTTATCAAACAAAGAGTGGGGGAGAAATGTTCAAATCTGGTATAGTTTAATGCAAATGCAATAAAATGAAATTTGCTTGTTTGCATATGAAATCATCCAACATCTTTTTTTAGCAGAATTTTATTTTAGCTCTTCAAAGTAAAATAGTAACATAAACTAAATTATACAGAGCATGAACCAAATTCCAAAGGAACTATGAACATGAACCAATGAATTGGACTTTGAATTAATTCTTGTGAAGTGTGAATTCACACAACACAGTGTTTGGATATAAAAAGATAAATATGAGTTTCCCAGAATGCAACATGTGCTTGGGATTTTGCCAAGTGGAATTTTCATGCTTGTTTGATTCTTGTTAAGTTGTTTTGCTTTTGATTCATTTGCTAAAGTAAAAGTTTTTCTCGCAGGCTGGTAAAAGTGAAAACCATAATCCCTTATTTAATTTCATTAAAGCCCTTTCTTGATACCATTCCATTTGAGAATGAGAAAACCAATAAATGCGAGTTTATCTTACATCATCCATGAGCAAATATCTTACGAAAAGGATGATAAAAACTATTCTGCGGAACTGTTTCACATTTTACTCCCCACTTTACCCCATCTTGTAGTGTGTACGCAGAATGTGTCTGTGTGTACATTTATGTGACTCTCCACAGTTAATGGAAAACTTTGCTTGGTTTCCCTCGCCTCATTATTTGATAGACCAGATAAGAAATAGATTTATTATTCTGATTAATAACATTAGCTAGAGTTCATTGTTTCCGCCAGTCAGCCATACAACTTCATATCACACCAACTAATGCCTCTGAAACACCAATCCTGTGTGTTTAATAATATTGCTGTTAGAAAAGCCATTTGTTCTCATTTTAGCTACAAGTCTCATTTGGTTGAATGCAGCAGCTCTCCACCTCACCAATCCTGCTGACACAATGGGGAATTCCAAGCAAATGAATGTTAGAAATGGCAATATTTCAACAATTGCATTGAGGAGAGCTCTAGAAATTTGTGTTGCAATAAATATAAATATAAGATATCGAGAAAATACTGAAGACGTTTTGGGAAGCAACATCCTGCTGTCAGTGTCCACAAAAGACAGGCTGTCCTTTACAGAAGAAAACATTCTTATTCTCTTACAATCTATAAATAATTAAGTAATAAAATATTGCATTCAAGGAGAACAAATTACACTCAAAGCCTGATTCACAAAATAAATAAATAAAATAAATAAATAAAACTGCTTTTGAGCTGGCTTTATATGAACAAACCAGAGATTGCAAAATTTCATTCACAAAAAATCTGCTGCTATTATGAATTACTTTTGTGGCAAAAGGTGCACTATTTTCATGATTTGCAACAATCAGTTGGTGTGAAATATTTACTGTCTCCTCAGAGTTGGTGTAATCTCAAAAAAAGTTTCTTTCTTAAAAACCACAGCAATTAGTCTCTCATTTGCAGAATTACTTATACAGTACAACAGTAGTTGGCCCAAAGTTTTTGCTGCTGAGGTCACCTGTGGGGAGAGTTTGGGCCCCGTCGCAGCTGTGAACAGGGGGGTACTCTAACAATAAATGAATGTGGCAGCAAAGAAGCTAATCGGCCAAACAGTGCTGGTCACAATGGGGTACCAGCAACCCTTAATCATCAAGCTGCAGCAAATTAATTACCAGAATCATCTACCTACAGCAAATTAATTAATACAATCAATCTATACTGGACCTTAAAAAAGCCTATAGTCAACTGGCAACCAGCATCTCTGGCCTACAGATTTCAATGTACGGAGCAAATGTGTCAAAATAGATTAGCATTCATAAACAGCATTCAGTGCATTTTAAATACATGTTACAAAATAAGCGCAGGCACATACTGACACGCCTACAGCAGAAGTGAGTAGGACTGTTTTGTCTTGTTACAATGCAATGCTTTTTTGGGAAAATGCTGCAGCCTGGCATTCACAAAGATGTAATTTTGAAACCTTAAATTAAAAAGGAATGTTTCAATACCAATCTAAGCAACATTCCCCAACAATAGCAACCTCTTCCAGCCCTCACACCCCCACAAATGACAGAAGTTGACCCTGCCAGAAGAAAACCCAATCAACAGATTTCTTACTCCACAATCCATAAGGACCAAAGGATCTCAGGCTAACTTTCCAGCACCAGACAGAACAGCATGGCTGTAGATGTGGTTTATCCTTACCTTGACTGGTCTTGATTTAAAAAAAATTTTTTTTTAGAGGCAATAAAGTAATAGACTTAACAATAGGTGGACCATAATGTTAAGCATAAGGGTTAAAATTTCAAGCAACAATCAAAGGTTGGGAATAAAGATGTGACAAGTTTTTAAACTGAAAATAAATGATATTTTTTATTTATTTGAATAAAATTAGTAACTTTTTCTGTGAACACTATGAGGTGAAACATATGTCACCGGGAGGCTTCATCTAGCTGTAAGTAGTGTTTGTGTCAGACATAAATTTGATGGAAACAGTTTCATTTGTATACCTGTGAAGTTATGATAGGCATCTAGTTTTTTTATGTTCAACCAGAAGAACAAGAAAAGAAAAGCATTCTTGTTAGGGAACTTTGTGGTTAATTTAAGTATTAAATATCAATATAATACATTTCCTTAAATTAATAAAATTGTTTTAAGACTATTTGAAAAGACCTTGACATTGATTTTTGAGGTCTTAATGAAATGTGTCTGGCATGGTTTGGTCAAAATACCTTTGAGATATATTACAATAGCTCCACTTTTTCCATAGAAAAAGTACCCCTCTGTATATTGCATCTGGTTTTAGAGAGTGAATTTTCATTTTTATGGGGTATGTGTCTCTCAAGATTATCTTAACAGCTTTGCTCTTTTATAAAAATGTAAATTTGGACAAAAGAAAACTCTGACTAATCCTTGAAGCACTTTATGACCAGAAGTATACAGTGTGGAACCAGACTTTACACCGGACACATCAAACAAACAGAAAAATGATTTTATTTCTAAATACTTTTCTCTGATCTGCCGTTTGACCATGAACAGTCGGTGCCAAATCCTCTTTAAGTGATGAGCTTGTCACAAGTTGCGTGTTGAGGAAAAACACTCTCCCACAAATATTCAAACAACTGCCATTCATTCATGTAGTTCATTTGAGTTTTGCTTAAATTTTTAAATGCCGACCTGTTGTTTTCAATGACAACCGAAAACTTATAATTTTTGACTAAGAAACAAGACAAACAAAATAAAGTTAAATTTTCTTGCCGTGATTAAAAGCATCACACACTGTACGAGTAGAGCCTTGTTCGTTCATTTCTTAAAAACAAAAATCAGTTAAATTATTTAACTGTTTCAAAGAACTTTCTGAAATTGACCGAAGAAAAACAAGAGTTTTGAGATCATGTTGTGAGTATTTTACTTTATCATGAAACAAAGGACTCAAAGATTGACAGCTGGGAGATTCATTTGAACAATCAGATTGCAGTTTCACATGGATCAGACAGTCTTATAATCTGGAGCTCTCTTTGAGAGTTATAACAATGAAACTTATATATCTTAGTAATCTCTAAAGCAGTAATCAGACACAGTTAACACAATAATGTACAGAGACATTGTCTTCACAGACAAGCATGTTAATGTAATGTACAACATTGCTGGACATTCTGATTTCAAGCAGGTTTCTCTGGAGCACTGAAGCATTAACTAACCAAAACACTGATGAAACTTCACTTTCATTTGTATTTTTTGGTCTTTCCAATCCCACTTCCATAATAGTGTGACTGCAGCATGATTTCAAATTGAAATTGGATGGAGATATTTTAGAAAGACTAGATATTTTTTCTCTTGAGACATTAGCAAGAATCAAACGGCAGTAATTAGTGTTTTTCTCGGCATGCCGTTAAGATGTCTTGTTTTATTGTGTTACTTTACTGAAATAATTTTCTAATGTGCAGTTTTAGAAGCCGGTGAACCGCGGAACCACACAAACAAGTAAATAGCAGCAAGCAGTCTCAATTTAGGATTCTTTTACTGACGGCTCATGCTGGTATGTTATATAAGCAATTTAGTCATGCAGGTTGACCACACTCCTGAAGTGCTGCTGCAGCTGGTTCAAAAATAAATGTAATTGAAATTTAATATTTTGTTCATGGTAGGAATGAAGAGAGGCCATCTAAATTCTGGTCAAACCTTCTGCCGCTGACATTTCACATCAATATACTTCTCCCCCTCAAGCAAACTAAGGAAAGGTACAGAAAATCAGAAAAGAAACAAAAGTTTACACTTGTCAGTGATTTATTCTTTGCCATACATCCAAACTTTATTAAAAAAATAAATCCAAGTTTGTCAGTCCCTTTCTTTGTTAAACTTAAGCTTTTCTTTGGTTTGATGATTATTTTTTTGGTTTTGTTACAGGATTCATACAGAAAATAGTTAATAGTTGTTTTTTTTTGGAGATATGGTTAGGAACTGACTGAAGTTTGTGTCTGTGTGTCAATACTATCTTTAAACATGTTTGTACACCAGGGCTGGATCAATCATACAAAAAATAGCGTACTTATTATAATCATACAACCGATTGAGCATCTGATTTGTTTATTATATTTAGATTTGCTACTCTTAAAGTTGCACTGTATTAAAAAATAAGGCAAATAAATTATCTTGACTGTTCGAATAATATAGTTTTTGTCCTTCAGGTATGTGTTCTCATTTACACAACATCTTTTTTTTTCACTTCATCCTGTCTTGTCAGCTGCCCAGCTCCTCGTCTGTTCCCCCTCTCTCTCCTGCCTCTATGTTTTTTAACGTCCCTGCTAGTGTCTGTCCCTCTTTCTCGGTCTGTGTCACTCACTTTCTGTCCCTGTCATTCTCTCCAAGCCTGTCACTGTGCCTGTAACTCCTGCTTCTTTTTTTTTTCATCTCTGCTGCCTTCGCTGATCTCTTGGAAACGAAGCAGACACTCTTCAGTTCCCGTGCAAACTGGGCTTAGCCATATTATGTGACATCTCAACGGCGCCAACAGGCAGCTTTGCACACCAACAAAGGAGCTCTTCTCTGCATTTTTAGTTACATGCATTCAAATTTGAAAAAAAAAAGTGTAGAATATAAGAGCAATGTTATGAGTAAGTTTACTCGTCTGACATATTTTTTTACATTAAGTATGCATTTCAGTGTACTTTATGTTTGTGCAAATGTGTGTTTGAGTGCTCAGGATTAAAGGGAGCACTTGACTGTGTGTGCTGTGTGTGGGGTGGGGGGTGGGGGGGGTCCCTTGATGGCCTTTAGCCCTCATCTAGGCATGCTCCACAGTCCACAGTCTGATTGGTCTCAAACTGTCCTGACAGGAAATCCATCTGTGTGCGTGTGTGTGTGTGTGTGGAGCGATGGATGCATCAGGATGACAGCTAAATTGAATGCCAGGCCAACAAGGCCACAGGATCACAATGAGAGAGATGAGGACGACACCGCGCAGTAAGAGACTGAGGAAGAGATGCTGGCGCTGAGCCCGGAGATGACATGGAAGGACAGTGGATGGGGTTGGTGTGTTTTTATATGTGTATGTGTGTGTGTGTGTATAATTGAGTTTTAATATGGTCCCTGATGAGGAGTCACTGACATCAAGGGGAGAAGAAAAGAAGAAGGCAGGAGAGCAGGAAATGGGAAAACAATGTCTTCTTCAAAGCAAGATAAAAGGGATCATGACCACTCTGCACATTGATTCTTTTTTATCTTTTGTTTTAATAGTAGTTTTACAGATACATCAACCTGTCAAAGTTTTGATTAAAAAATGCAGAAGTACACAGATGATTTTTTTTTTAACTTTTTGTCTCATTCTTTTGATTTCTGATCTATTATGACCTTCCAGTTCCAGCTTTGATTTAATTTTAATTCCTGTAAGAACACCTTTTTGTAGTTTTTCGATTAATAAATCTCTTTTTCACACTCAGATAAGATAAGAGATAACACCAGAATCTCTTTTTTGGTTTTGTGTACTCGTCTCACTGAGCTGCACATGGAAAACGTGTTATTTGTGCAGCTTTAAGGATGTCTCTGTCAGCTACATGGCAAATTGAGGCAAAATATAAAAAGAAGTAAAGTCTGTTTCTTGTGTCCCTTCCTGAGTCTGGCTCTGCAGAAGGTGTCATCCTCTGCAAAGGGAATTTAACCTCCTCGCCACACTGCCTGCCACCCTGTGAATGCGAAAGACAAGTGATCCAAGTGAAATAAATATTCTTTGCAATTCTTTGGCTTTCTTAGGTAAAGATAAAAAACTCTTTTCAGTTTTGAAAATTGGTCTTTTGTTGAATCAAATTTTTTTTATCCTGCCATTATTAAATTGGATTACAATTAGGTTAAAGTATAATATTTGTAGCTTGATTGAAACTGGAACATGACTGAATTGGATTGAATTATATTTGGACTGAACAGAACTGTATTAAAATGAATTGAAAAATGAATAGAATTTGAGTTGGACAAGTTTATCTTCTCTGTGAAATGCCCTGAAACGATTTGTGGTGATGGGATTATAAACCAACTAACCATCCGACCAGCCATTACAACTTTTGTTCAACTAAATACTCTGATATTAAGCTTGACTTTAGTCATTAAATTGCTTCATAGTATGCCTCTCTGACAAACCGCACATCAATAGTTGACGAGTTTATGATGCATGTCATGTAAGACATTTGCAAATTGATTTAGAGTTGTTTTCGCAAGTTTAATTTCACATGTGAACCATAAAACATGTCTTTTTACAAGTAGAGCTTCATCAAAGTATATCTAAAAAGCACAAATAAACTACCTAATTCCTAATGCATGTTATTTGCATTGCCATACACTTTGTCTGTCTTACTCTTCTTTTCCTCTTCCTCATCTGTTTCTCTGTTTTTGTTCTCCCTTCATTTCTTCAGGCTTGTAAGCGAGCGCCAAGGTCAACCATTCCACTGTTGAGCTGAGCCTTAGAGCTGACACAGCCCTTTGATGTTCAGAAAGACGAGAGCAAAAAAGAAACATGTAAGGTTAGAAGGAAAAAAAAAGAGAGAGAGCTAGAGGAATATCTTGGGAATCATAGAAGAGATGAAAAAAGAGAGAGAAAGTCAGAAAAACAAAAAAGGACAAGAAAGAGAAAGACAATTCCTTACTGATAAAGGTGAAAAAAACCCTCAGATGTTATAAAGCATAAAGGACACATTTTGCTGCTGTTTTAAATGCTGAAACCAACAGGAATGTCTGAATTAATGCTGTAGATACAAAGAAAAGGTAAAAACATCACTGACTTAACATGACTACCAAAAACAGTTTTAGATACAAAATCCTGCAGAAAAACATTGATGCCAAAATAAAAAAAATGTTTTTGTTTCAGTCTGTGATTAATCAAACTTATTTAAGGGACAGGTTTTTAATTAAGGATAGGCAGTGATATTTGATTATTCAAATAATCATGAAAGTAAACAATTGTGAAAACTTCATTTTGTTTTGATAAGTGACTGTATTTTTTCTGTTACAACCTTGATGTAACAGGCTGCTTTAACTATTAACCACCACAGTGGTTTCCAGTAAGGTACTTTTTTTTTGTCTTTTTCAGCCCAATGTATGTCAGAAAAACTTGAAATGACTCCGTGTCTGTACCTCCGTCATTGTAGTTTTTTTTTCATTTAGAAAGGATCACAATTTGGAAACTACAAGTGACCTACACCTTTATTGCCAAAAGAAGGGGCCCGCTCCACCACACTGGTCAGCTGGTGAAACATGAAGGAACTCAAATATCTAGTAGAATTTGTAAAATCATACCTGTTAAATCAGAAAAAAAGTGTTGTTTTTTTAAATTATGGTGAATAGATTATACTCACTACAAGCTTTCATTGCAACAATATTGACAGTATTATATTATATTTTAAATCAAAACTACAAAAGGGGCAATAATCTTAAAATGACTGCTTACATTAGCCCTGGTAAAGATGAACATGATAAATGAACATTCATGTCAAAGTTGCTTTTTCTCACACATTGTGAGAATTTCTCTGTGTTTAGAAAGGATTTTATTTAAATTCTCTTGGCTGCTCCCTTCTTCAGGGGTTGCCACAACCTGGGCTTGAACCTGCAGCACTGACCACCAAGCCACCACAGCCCTCTCAGAAAGCATTTTACAAAGGCTTAATTTAGCTCAGCACATATTTTTTTAGTGACATAAGATACAGTTTGCTGTTGTGCTGACACTTTCTACCCATCCATTTTCTTTACCCGCTTCTCCTTTCTGGGTCGTGAGGAGCTGATGCCTGTCTTCAGCAGTCACTTTGCGAGAGGTGAGGTATATCCAGGACAAGTTGCAAGTCCATCACAGGGACACATAGAGACAAACAACCATTCACACTCTCACTCACACCTAGAGCCAATTTAGAATTATCAATTAACCTAACATGCATATTTTTGGTCTGTGGGAGGAAACCGGAGTACCCGGAGTAAACCCACGTGTGCACAGGGATAATATGCAAACTACAACCAGAAAGGCCCCAGGATAGATAACGATCCGGCAAGCTGCACTGCACCGCTGTTCCACCCTGACAGTTTCTAGTCTTTTTTAGTTAGCACTGTATGAGAAAAGGTGAAACCAACATGGATTGTGAAATGCATGAATGGCTGTAACCTTCTCTCTATGCATGTGTGTGCTCTGTTTGTGTGTGCATGTGGGGGTGGGGCTAATATTATTTGAATAATAATCAAATTTTTACCAGCAATTTCAAATGATTTCTTTGGTTGAAATGCACAGGCTTTGTTCAAATAATAAAAGTCTATTTAAAGTGTATGAAAGCCACTTTAATGAGAAAACAACCCTTGTGATGAGTCTCCACCTCACGTCCACCAATCCTTCATCCACTGTAGTTTACAATTACACACTACAATGGAGATGGCACTGCCATGAGTGATAGCAGGACAGCAAGTGGGTGAAAAAGGGAGCAACTGAGAATGAACTGTAGCAGTAGAGATAAGAAGTGAGTTTGCTGAATAAATGGCGACAACAACTGAAGCAAAAATAAGAGGAAGGATGGCCAACACAAAGGGATGAAAAAAATATGTGAAAAATTCAAGAAGGAATAGTAAGAATATTCCACAAAAAAACCTAAATGATGGAACCCACTGTGAGTAAGGAAGAGAGACAGATCATATGCTATATCCATGGATAGCTATTAAAGTTTATTTGCCTGTGGCTGATGTATGGAGAGTTGTCAGGGATATGAGGTTTAGATAGGCCACAGTCTGGGCTTGATAGAGTTTGTGTAATGGAATCCAGTCCCATATCACACCCTGTGGGGCAGAGAATGTGGGGCTAATTCAATTGCCCCTTCCTACACCTCAAAGAATGGTCTGAGGGTTGAGAATAAAGGATGGACTCTTTCACAGGTGAGTGCATGAAGCAAATCCATCAGTCGATTTAAATGGTGTTATCGTTCTGATAATGTGTGGTTCAGTACTGTGTAATCAGCATCTTCAAAGACACAGCAACCATAATTCAAGACCCTCAGACAAATCCTGACTAATTTAGTTGTGAATAACTTGTGATTACTACCTTATACGGATATATTTTGTTTATTTGTAAAACATCAATTCACAAAATGTCATGTGTAGACACCGTAAAAAGTCTTGTTAAATCTAATTACATTGAAAATCATTTCATTGTACATTGTGTCCATACATTTCACTGTACTTTACATCGTACAGTCCAATTATAATCCCATTCAACACATTTAGCTCAGATATTTATTATTGGAAAATGCTAATTTATTAAAAAGACGTCTGGCTAAGCTGCATTGCTTCAAATCTCCCTTTCTGGCCATGCATAGGGTGGCGGTGAACACAGGAGAGGAGAATTTTCTTTTGACAGGAAGAGACTTTCAGCAGAACCCAATTCAGCAACAGTGTTTTTCTGCCTCTGCAGAAACAGACACACACACACACAAAACACCAGACCTAGGACACCAGCAGTGGCAAGAAAAGTAGTTTAAAACCACAAAGTTGATGAAAGCTCTAATAGCACAAACATGGAGCGAAAAAAGGGTAAAGATGGGAAAAAAAGAGAGGTGATCAGTACATCTTGGGACATGAGTAACTGCAACAAATCTGAAAGAATAGCTCAAGGTTAATAAAACAAGGCTTTACATGAAAGGTTTTAAGTCTTTAAAGGAATCCTTCAGAATTTTTAGAAATGATCAGAGCGATCTCAGTTTGAAGAATCAGGGAGAAGTTCTTACAGAGGAGTCAAGCTAAACGCTAATCAGAATAAGGCTCATTTAAGAGCTAATATCTACCATCTTAAACAACTCAAAACTTAGCAGTTAAATTAAAAATAATTTTAGATATTTTTACACCTTATCACATTTTCATAAGGCAGTCCATGTTGGCAGTTTATGTTGTTCTTGTCCTTCTTTTTCTTTTTCTTTTGTCTGTTCCCTTTTCAGGAGTTGCCACAACAAGTCACATCACTCCTTCATCCTCTGTGTCCTCTTTCCTCACTCCAACTACCTCCATGTCCTTTCTAACTGTACCCATATATCTCCTCTTTGACCTTCCTCTTTGTCTTTTTCCTGGCAGCTGCATCTCTAACATCCTTCTACCAATATACCCACTGTCCCTCCTCTGCACATGTCCAACCCATCTCAGTCTGGCCTCTCTAACTCTTGCTGTACCTCTGATGACATCATTCCTAGTCCTATCCATCCTTGTCCCTCCCAAGGAGAACCTCAACATCTTCATCTTTGTCTTATAAACCATTCCTTTGACCTTTGATGCCACCCTTTTGTCACAAATCACTCCAAATCACTTTTTCCATCCACTCCATCCTGCCTGGATTCTCTTCTTCACCTCTTTATCACACTCCCAATTTTCCTAGACAGTTGACCCTAAGTACTTGAAGTCCTGCACCTTTGTGAGCTCTGCTCCTTGTAGCCTCACTGTTTCACCTGTCCTCCTCTCTGTCACACATGTAGGCAGTTTATATTGTTCAAGCCTTTCTGATCAACTGTCTGACTGCAAATTTAAGCTTGATTGGCAACATTTTTCAAGAAAATGTTCAAATAAAAAGAAGATTGGATTTAGGTCTATAAGTGACTAAGATTCTTGGAACAAGAATATGTCGCTTAAGTAAAGTTTAAGCAAAAAAATCTCAGATCCACTATTGAGGCAGTAATAATGAAAGAAAAAAAACACTTGTGATAGGCTGGAATAATAGTTTAAAAAACAAGTTTTTGGTTTAGATTAAAGCTTACTTTTACATGTTTTTTCCAGTTTATGAATTTCTTTCTGTCATTTGATTGTAATGTGATTTAGCACAAAAAAAGGCTTTCCCAAAAATCAGAAGCTGCTTCAGTCAAGGCCTGTAGGAACTATAACTTTAAAACATTTAAAGAGAACAAGTTTTTTTGCTAAGTTGATTTTGTGGATGCACAACATGCAAACAGTTTTCTGAAAACTGCTTGTGTATTTTCTAGAAGCTGCAGGGCAAAGGGTAAAAGCAAAGAGTCAGACCTCGTGGAAAAACTGCTGATTATATTACTGCAACAGACAGCATTAAAAGTGATGTATTGGATCCGGAAACAGACAGACTTCACCTTTCATCTCACAATAGAAAGCTTGTTACATTGAAATATGCGATTATATTTGTGTAGAATGTAGAGTTTGAAATATATGTACAATATTTAAGATCAAGAATTCTGTATGTAATGTATTTTTATCATATGCTTTCAAACTCTATTGACACGAAGATACCATGCTGTTTTTCCCTTATTGTCACATTGATGACTAAAACTGCTCACTGTCCCATAAATTTTCCCCAAACAAATTTCTCTCCTGTCTTTGCCTTTCGCTCCGATGTTTATCCTTTTACAACTCCTCTTCTTAGTTCTCCACAATATTTTCCTATTCCATTCCCATTATCTATTTTTCCTCCTCCAACCTTTTCCCAGCTGAGTGAAGAAGAAATTTGTTTACGATGTGGGCTGGGAGACTATTTGGTTCCACAATAACTAGGCTTTATTGCAACCCCATAAAACTGAAGAAAAATGGAGTGAGAATAATATATAGTGCTATCTGGTATCCAGCTAAGTCTGCATTTTTCCAGGCTTTTATGCTTGTACATGTTCATGTATGTATGTGTGCATGCAAAAAGTGTTAAAATAAAGCAGTTGCTATTTATGTTACAGAATAACAAAGGCCTTGATGACACTACCCTGGGTA
Source organism: Kryptolebias marmoratus (assembly GCF_001649575.2). NCBI lineage: Eukaryota > Metazoa > Chordata > Actinopteri > Cyprinodontiformes > Rivulidae > Kryptolebias > Kryptolebias marmoratus. The sequence goes on along the minus strand of NC_051437.1, from coordinate 16,855,110 downwards.
TTTTTAAAGGGACATGTTTTTCTCAATAAAAAATATATTTATACACAGTGTATCTCTGTTCAGACAAGAAAAATTGATTTTTTAACTTCATAATTAACAATATCTCAAGATAGTTAGACAGAGATTTTTTTCGGTTTGTTTTTACAAGCCCATTTATGGCATCATGTAACTGGCAGTCTGAGCTCTATTTTTCAGACTAACATCATAATCCTTATATTTCTCTAGTTATCTGCAAGACCTCAACAACAAAAGGGAAAAAAGCTGAAATACCTTTGCCTGGCTAGTATGTGGTAAACTACATGAATGGAGAGTAACAGCAGTACTCTGAAGACAAAGCTATCCAGATATAAAATAAATAAATAAAAAGACAAAAATTGCTGTAGTTGTTATGATTACTACAATAAGAGCCTTGTGTGAAGCATGCTGTGATTTCAATTTTTGCCCTCAAATTTTCTTTTGTCAAGTAGACATAAATACACCAAAAAACTTTTTTTTTTTAAATCTTCACTTTGAAAAGTGTTTGTAAAAATCTGTGGCTGACAGGTGCAAACAACAGAAAGTTTCATTTTCCAAAGTATCTGTGTTAGTGTGGACAGAATTTAAGACAGAACAGACAAGCAGGAATGCAAAAAAGAAAAAAAAAAGAAGACAAAGGTGAGTGAGATTTAGATCCAAAGGTAGCTGATTAGGAACCAAAGAGCCATTAAATACTAATCCTTAATGGCCAAAATTCCCCTGTAGCCATCTATTTTAGTTCGTAATTATTCTCTTCCCCTTGCTGATCAGTGACACTCCGAGGGATCATTGGATTCTTAATGGAGCTGCAGATTCAGGCCTTAATACCTTATTAGATCACCTCGTTATAGGAAAACACACATAAACAAACAGTTTAGATACAAGTTCTTTCAATGTCCTCTGCCTTTAGTGGCTAAGAAGTGTGCGGTCACCGAGCTTTCCTACAACATTAAAGATGCTTGGCAGAACCCCTTTGATGGTCAAAGAGCACTGAAAAGAGATCCATTCACATTGAGAGAACTGTCTGGTGGGTGCTCTCCAGTGTATTGTGTAGTTATTCAAGAGAAAGGGCAGCCTGAGATCATAGGCAGATCTTACAGTGGGTGGTGTGTCTGGGTGCATGAGAAAAAGGGAACGACAGACAGACAGAGAAAATAGGAAGATAAATGAGAGACGGAGTGAGCAAGCACGCCATTGCGTCCGCCGCCTGTTTTTTAAAATACAATCTGACAGAATGTCCACTTGAGCTTCATTTTCCTCTACAGGAGAAGACTGAACATGCTCAAAGAGGTGTGCCTTTAGCAGACAGCTAGTCCCACTGGATCACATCCATCAGCTCATCAACTTCAAAGAGGGTGATAAATATACCATGGCTACTGTGAGATCATCTAGTACCAAGCACACTCCTTACCAGAGAAGAACAGGTCAAAGCTGCTGAGTTACCACAGGGAGCTGAGTTGGTAATCTGATTGGATGCAGAGCAGAGAAACGCTAACTGGATTAGACAGCAAGGTTGCAAATATGGAAATATGCTGTAAGCTCTGAGCCTCAATAGAATCCATTTATTCACTATGAGTATGCAAGTGTGTGTCCATTACATGGACATAATTGAATAACTGTGCAATACAGCTGGCAAGACTCTGCAGAAATACAGTGCCTTCAGTACTCTGTTTCGACACAACTATTGTAATTAGTTTTAAACCAAGAGACAAGTGCATTTAAAAAGTTCAGACAGTATCAAAACCTGCTGAGGCTTTGAATTATCATTTAAGATCTACAAAGTTCATTAGTGATTTTTCAAATGATTAAAATATGCATTTTTGGGGCCCGTGTGGATGTGGTGAGTATGTTTGGTTTTTGCAATACAAAGCCCTGAAGAGACATCAGTTTTTTGGGGACTTCCAGTAAATACAAGACTACAATTGATGTCCCCATATAAAAGGATTTTAAGAGGTTTTTTTTAGAATTAGAAGTAGGTTTAAGTAAGAGAAAAGGAAACAGATTGTGTCCATAGACCATCCCAATGTGGATGGAAGTATGTGTGTGTGAAAGTGTGTGAGTTGGTTACTTATGATAGAAGTGACACCCCCTGAAGAGAGTGACCTAGTAATTGACTTATAGGCCATTTATACCCCATCGCTGTCAGAAGCCATTGGAACAATTGTCTTATAATCAGCAAGGGCTGTGAGTATATCAGAGGAGTGTATTCTGTGTTATAGTGGGTCACTGCTATGGAGTGTTATAGCCTGAGGAGGTCATACAAACACACACACATGCATAGATGAACATCTGTTGTGTAAAAAATGAGATGACCGGACAGGACAGGGCACTGTATAAATGTAAAAGAGCCAGGATTATAGATCTTCTTATCCAGCTGTACCAAATGTGCTGATTTTAAGTACCTTAACACGTATTATCTCTGGCTTGTTTCTGCCATCATGATATTATGGATTAAACATCATATAAAGACTTCTATTTGGCAGTTTGACTAATATTAGATTAGTCCAAATGGTTCAAATCTCATCATCTCCAGTGTAATCACTATTATCATCAGCTCTTCAGCAGCTGTTGATCGTTTCACTAATGTAGTACGGTGGGGAGGGAGAATAAGCTTTCAGATAAGAAAGACTGTTTGAAATGTCATGGAGGATTATAATCAGAACAGACATGTGGACGTTATGAAAAATAAAAAAAAAAATAGTAGAAAGAAGCAAATATTAATATTTGTTTTGTATATGTTTTAATTGTGGTCATTTTAATCACTTTCACAATAAACATCTTTAAGTTTACGTATTTCTTGGTGTAACAGAGACGGGATTTGTGAGGTGCAGCAAAAACAGGCCTCTCTTCTCGTCGGAGTGCACATTCTAACACAAACTGATCTGAGCGCACTCATGTGAACGTGTCTTCTGATTTCTCACTTTATGTCACAATGTAATTTTTGCAGTCACTCGTAATATATGTTCTCACTTTCCATCGAAGAGTTAATGTTTTCCCACAAATATTTATTACGAATTTAATCTTGTTGATTTGACATAAAACCACACTGAAAAGGCATGATGCGAGGCAGGCAGTACATCTGCCTCTCTGAAGGGCGCGTGAGCCCACAGCCTTATTCTTCTTCTGCTGTCATTCTTCAGGGCCCAAACACTGGTTAACTTTTTTTTTAAAAAGTAAAGTGCACTTCAGTCAAAACTCCTAAAATAGAAAAGCCTATATCCAAGTCATTTTTCTCTTAAAACTGGCCATTCAATCAAAACGTGAGCTGATGAGGTTTGCTTCAAACTATGGGGCAGAATTCAGGTCATTCAAACAAGTACACCCAAACTTTAGGTGATCCCACAGCTGAGCTCCAACATGTCCGTCCCTGTGATCAGTAGCTCTCACATGCCTCAAGGCAAAGGATTTGACTTAATTCTTTTCACTTATTTGTTTTTGAGAGGATAAATGTAGAATACAGGGTATCGTGATTGTAGGTCTTTGTTAATCTGCAACGAGAGAATGGTTACATTTTTGAAAAGTTCACTCCAGCAGTTATTAATTTGCCAAAATTCCATCTAAGCCTCTTAAAAGTTTTTTGGGTAGGACTCACTTTTTCACTTTATTAATAGGTGCAAATCAGAGGGGGAAAGGTTATAATGAATTATAAATAGTTGTTACGGAATCATACAGTATATTTAGTTTTTAGTTGGCAAAAAAAAACTAACTGTTTAGGAGTCAATTTTGCTCATAATTATCACAAAGCATTTAAAAAACATCCAATGAACATGATCACATGATTAAAGGTGTTTTTTTTATGAGAAAGGGACTTGAAATGTTTTACTCTGTCAGTAAAAATCCTTCATTTGTACAATTTTACAAATGCTTTTAGTTTATTTCTTTATTTTTAGCTTAATTGTGTTTTCAAAATGACTTTTGTTTTTAATTCAAAATGAAATTTGTCATTCAATTGATCCTGAAAGTTTGCAAAGTAAACAACTCTTTAATGCGATCCAAAGTACCGTATGCCTTAAGCAAGGATTTGGTTGCAAACTCCAGCCAGCTTCACTATCTGAGATTGCTGAGAAGGGCCAGGGGTGAAACGGAGATATATGTGCTCAAGACAGTCGCTTACAGATAAACTAAACATACAACCGCATGTTAATCTGCTTCATCAGAACACCTTGTTTATGTTCTAAAGCTCATCAAGGAAGATAGCATGTGCTCAAAGAAGTTTATCTTTTTTGGTTTTTATTCTAGCAGTCAATTACGCCAATCGGTGAGCCGTGTGTTTATGTGTTCAGGTTAAAATCATGGATGAGTGAAGAAGTGTCAGACTTCATTGTTGCTTCACTTACCTTGAATTTGGCTGCGCCCAAGGTTAAGGTAGCCTTGTTTCTACCGAGTCATTATACACAAAATGAAATCATTTGTCTGGATCTGGTATTTGCACTACAACCACTGTGACATTGGCAGCTGCAATTTTCATGATGGACAGAAACAGGGAAAAAACAGAGTCAAGGTTTTGGAAATTCCAAAAAATACCTAAAATGTAGGAGGTAATAAAAACAAAATCTGACTTTTTAGCATCTCTTACTGTAAATAAGTTCTATTAATCTCAAGACCTTTATAATATTTCTCCTTTTAAAATAAAACTTTGTTTGGTTTGGCAGTTGTGTATACTGAACATTTATATTTATATGGTTATATATGTATATACTGAATATTATTTTTAAACCAAAGAGTTTATAAATAATACAGCTAAGATGGAATAAATAATAATGTGTTAAGTTGACTTGGGTTAACTGGTTGACACACTCATGTGAGTTGTCTTAAAAATTTGTTTTGATGTACTGAATGTGATTTTCATTTCAATTTCTGCTACAAACTCATCATGAGTCCAGTAAATTGCTGCTTGGATAAACACTGTTGTTCCACTGGAGTATCTGCTCCTGTGTTGTTTATGTGTCATGCTGTTGTTGTTATTTAGGTGATTTATGTTTAAAGTTAGTTGTCAAGTTTGAAAACTACTTTCCTCAAAAAATACTCCTCTTTTCCTCTTGGCAGTGCTATTACAGTGCCATAAATACTCTAATGCATGACTGTTCATTGTCAGAGGAAGTAGATAATCATCTCTTTGTGATAGTTTTTTAGAATTTCCAGGAATTTTGGATTGCTGTGTCACATGATGGCCTGAATGCTTGAATGACTGGATTTTTGTTGTGCTTCAGATAGCTCTTCATGACTCTGCCTGCATGTTTAGCATAGCCACTGAGCTACTTTATTCTTGATATCCACAAAACTCATGTTTAGTCTGTCAATTATCCACAAGTTAATATCGAGGGAGACTTTCTTGGAGTTTGAGAATCACTTTTCTCCTCCAATAGGTTTAGCAATGCTGATAAGGCCATCTGATCAATAGAACTGTGAGGCAGATGCTTAAACATTCATTAATACTCTCACTTTAACATTGATTTTTTTCCCCCTTCAGAGCAGAAAATGCCCCCAGCCGCAGACTTGGAGTCACTACATAGTACCTCAGCCGCAGAGAGATGATTATTTAACAATGAAATATCACTGTTTAGGCTTGGACTTATTATCTGAGTTACACCTCGAAGTCAAACAGGTGTCACAGTCTGATTTGCGAGATACTTCGCACAGTTGTGATAAGAAGATTTATTGCAAACATAAACTGCTGCAGATGATTACAGTACAGGAGATGATTTATGCCTCCTTCATTGAGGCAATCAGCATAATTTCCCTTGGTATGACAGACTATCAGGGAGATGAATACACAAACAAACAGCCTGCATGCCTAAACGCATGTGCATAAGTGCAGACACAGCATGCACACAGAGCAGCTGCTATGATGATGTGTCGTGGGAGCTAAGATCATATCTCATCTTATATCAATACCTCCTCCTGTGGAGGGCTTTTTGAAGACATACACACATGCGCAAACTCACTGACACAAAAAGCTAATGAATGTCGTAATTTGTACTTCTGATACTTTAGCAAGTTTGAACAAAATTGTGTAAGGACCATTTCAGAAAAAAAAAGTTTGTTGCACAGATTAATTTGAGTTTTGTTTTATTGATTGGGAGGGCTGTTTGTTTGTTTCTTACACATTCCTGAAATATGTTTTGACCTACTTCTTTTGTTTGATAGTTGTGCTGTTTCAGACAAATCTTTAAAAAACCCCAACAATGTATTGAGTGATTTCAGGTGATATTGAGAGCTTTTGTGCAATTTGTTTGCACATCTCCTAGTATCACTTGAGATATCAAATCAAATTTTAGCTCAACAGCTACAAAACTGATTGAGTTATATCCATTTCTTGTGCTTGCATGTCATCTAACTGTGGCGGACATCTTAAATTGGGTTGATTATATAAGTTAATCAGTTGTAGATGTAATTAGACTTTTAATAAATATGTTCAATGGTTCATGAGATATTTTGTTAACAGAATGAGAAGATTTCTTACAAAAGTACAGAAATTTAAACACATTACATATGTACTGTAATTACTGTGTTAGCTCCCAATTCAATTTGAAAAAACATTTAAAATCCTCTTAATAGTGTATAAAGCACCTAATGGTCTGCCTTCCCAAGTATATCTCTAAATTACTGTCTATAATCTAATCAGGTCTCTCAGGTCATTAGATGTGGGACTTTAGCTGTTCCCAGAATTAGATCCAAGTCTGCTGAGGGTCCTTACAGCGACTATAGTCCTCCTCTCTGGAACAAGCTACCTGCTAATCTGAGGTCAATTACAACTGTGTCTAAATTAAAAACTAACAAGCAAACAAACAAAGCCTTGCTATTCTCACTGGTCTTTCATTAACAACTATATGTGTGAGCTCGTTCAGAATTTTATGTGTTATGTGGGCTATTATCGATGTTAAACATGTTAGACTGTTTTCACTAATGTTAAGTTGATGCTTGTACTCTTCTGTGTGTGTTGTCATATATGTATTTAAACGGTCCATGCTTGTCTTTGTTTATGCATGAGTGTAATTTATAGCTCTTGGTTTTTATGTTTTTTGTTAATTTGGGGCACTCTCACATTTTCGTTGTTGTCATTTTCTCCATGAAGTAAAACATTTAAAATTCTCTTTATATGTCTTTTTTTCCTTACTATTGACATGGATAGGCATGCAATAGTATGCAAAAATTACATCACACATCGTACTCAATTATTTTGCTCACTTGTGTTGTTTCATTTATGTGGCCTTGAGGGGCAAAAGAAACCTCTCCAGCTAAGTGCTTAAGCCAGCACTATTGGTGGGGAAGATGGTCTCCTTTCCACAGCTTTGAATGATGCTCTTAATGAGATACTGCTTTGGTTAAATCGTCAAAGCCTTTATTTCCCGGGTGTATTGTTGAGCTTGTTTGTACATAGCTGCAGTATTTCATGGTTTTATGTGGGAAAACTACATTGGTATTTCACTGAAACTATTCATCCTGGCTATCAATCATCCCATCATGCAGGTACATGTACACACTCACAGGCACACACACACCATAAGTCATCTTACCATGTTTATGTAAGCACTTGGATCAATAAGCAGCCAGCCTCTGGCCATCAGGAATCGATATCATAGCAGAAAGTGAGGACACAAGGTAAAAACAAAGCTGCCCTGTGGGTACAAAGACTCACACACAGTCCAGCTGCATAAAATGCAAACACACACACATAGAAACCATCATGACCACTGGGAAGTTGCTGTATGCAGGGTGGATGTGTAATAAAGAATCTGTTTGGAGATAACCACAACCCTGGCCTGAAGAATTTTAGAGAAGAGACATAAAGAAGCAAGAACTGCAGTTCAGTTGTGTATTTTGTAAAAAAAAAAAAACAAACGCCAGAATAAATTAGGTTGACTAATTATATTTCAATAAAATATTCAGTTACTAAGAGTTTCTGTATTTAGCTCTGATAGAGTTCATATGTAAAAACAGCTTTAGATCACGAACAGTCTCACACCTTCACCTTCAAAATAATTACATATTCATGTGATAATGGAATTTTTTCCTCTCAAAATAAACCCAAGCTGCTGTGTTAGTCCACTATGAATTCAAGTTGAAGAAACTGAGATCTCTCCAAGTTGACTGTACTCCCTGACTCACAAACCTCACCAAAATGTTTCCCTGACCCAAAATGACTCAGTATGTTTTATGAAAACGATGAGTGCTGTTTCAAAGAAATAGAAAGGATGGCTAGATATAAGAAGGAGAGTTGGAAATACTATGTACTTGCAGAAAAGAAAAGGACTCGGGCTGTCTGTCTCCCAACGTAGATACGCATGATCACACACAGACATGGACACACAAAATCGCACAAGCACGCAAACACATGTCAGTCTATGTGAGTTTCTGTGACAGAAGGAGCAGTCTGCACTCCATAGGCTATAACCTTTCAAAAACCTTCACAAAAGGTTTTAATTAAAATGTCTTCCACAATTACAGCACATCCTGATGCTTTGACCTTCATACAACTCATGAATATTGTGTCATGCAATGTCTTTCTTAGTCACTCTCTCTTTTTTCACTCTATGCCCCCCCCACACACATACACAACTCACAAACACATTGTACAGTATATGTCTTTTGTCACAACTCGAGGGTTTCTGTCCAAAGAGCGAGACCAAGACCAGACACGGAGACGAGGATTAAAGGTAAGTGCGTTTATTTACAGGTGTGACTATGTACAAGGATCGTTTCCTGAAGGAGTCTGCAAGAGAAGGAGAACTGGGTGAGTCTCGGGTACAGTTCTGATTTCCAAGATGGTTGCGAAGGTTACAATGTCTCTTTGTTTGCTTACAGGTCCTAGCGGGAGATTGCGGCGTCGAGGAGAAGCGAGGCGGTTCCAGTGGTTTCCAAAGAGGAGCCAGGTAGCAGCGAGGTAGGTATCCGTGAATATCCAGGTAAGTGGTTCTTCCGACCCGTAGTCGTGGCGTGGCAAAACCTGAATCGTAGGCACAAACAGAGAACGTGAGAAACTTAAGAGCATCAGTAGGTTAGACACTGTGGCGGAGAATCTAACCCAGAAGGTTTGATGCTCCAGCGAAGATCTGATCCCAGCCTGCTGCTTAAGTACCAGCTGATCTCATCAGTGGAAACTGGAACACCTGTGGAGGAATGATTAGTGGCACTGCCCAGAAGGCGGAGCCAACCCCAGATCCTCACATCTTTAGACCATTTTGACTTTCCATAAAATTTTCCACAAAAGATCTTGAATTTGGACTAAAACACTGGATGCAACCATCATTTTAACTTTTTGATTATGATAACAAGTAGCACTTGATGATTCAGTAAACATATGCTTCTGTAAATGGCAAACAAGTACAGAAACAACTATGTAGGTTTAAATATAAACAGAATATTTGTACTATAATGGTAAGGCCTCAGATTTTCTGAGAGAAACAAGCTGCCTACAGGCTTTTCAGTTTTAGTGATTTTCTTTCAGAAAATTTAGTTTGTTATACATAAATTGCACAATAATCGTACCTTCTAAAACACTGTCTGTGACGCATTTTCCTTCAATAGTTTCTCACATACCATTTTTTGAGGCAGCCACGATAATAAATAGAGTTAATTTAGTTTTAAGCATTTTGGTTTGTTTTTCTTTGTAATCTGTACTTTACTTAACATACTTTGTCACAGTGGCATCAGCATGACATTGTTCAGTGGTAATTGTAGATGTTGAAGCAGTTGCTCTCAGTGTTTGAGATTGCCAGAAATATGATCGATTTTTTAAGAGAATGTTGTCTTTTGTGTCAAACTGCACCATGCTTCAGCCAGAAGTAAAGGCAGCGGTGTTGCCAGCTCACTACAACTTTATGAACCTGAAACCATATGTTGTGTTACTAGCAAATGGACATCTACTGTTTAAAAGTTGCATCCCATAAGCATCTGGAGCACTGAAAATCAACTGACAGGACAAATTCAGCAAAGTGCCTTTGCAGAAAAGTAAACTTCCTCCATGACTGTACTTCTCTGGTTTGTCATTATAAACAATAAGCACCTCGATCTAACACATTAAAGTTACATGAGCAGTAAAAACTAAAACGACCCAATACAATTCAGTCCTCAATCACAATACAGTGTGATTCATTGTAAGGGTTGATTTAACTCAAATGAATGATCCTATGCAACTGAATGAGACTATTTATTACCTTAATAAAAAATGACCTTTCTTCAGAAACAGGTCTTGTCACACAACTCCAGTGCCCCTTCATAACTCCTGGCTCACAATTAACCAAAGGGAAAAAGGAGTCAGAGTGCAATATTTGAAAAACTGCCAGAAAGTAGATGTGCAAAGCACTATGTCAATAATTCAGCAAGACATATTTTCTATAAGTAATCTTTCATAAAATGATTGTCAGGACTGCTGAAAAATGAGAATCAAGTAAAGTGCACAGTTTCTATCTGCTTTACCTTGAAGCAGATGCCTGTAGAAACAAACATGCTTGCAGCTTCTGGCCTGGGGCCTTTCAGGGTGAAGTTTGCATGTGAGATGTGGAAAAATGGTGATTTCAATCTAATATCAGTGTTACATCTTTTTAAAGCAGCTCTCCTGGTGCACTTGTGTCGTATACCCCCAACTTCTACACAATGGTAGTTGTTTCTCCCACACAAACTCTTGTGGCCACACAAATATCGAAGAAGAAAATTACACTCAAGCAAACACATAAAAGTTCTGTACCCGGCTGTGGAGGACTACAAAATACCTTCTGTACTGTTATGTTATTTAAAGTTCTGAACTTGTTTTATTATAACTTTCAAAATGAACAGAGTACAAGATATATCATTTTCTGTCACTGAAGAAAACTCTGTAGATTAAATTGCATTCTTAGATAGACCGTTTTTTTTTTCTATCCCCTGAGTTTGAGCATAAGAGTACAGCTAAGAGTGCTTCAGGGCATTTGATTTAAATAGCAGTTGCAATATCCAGCGCAGTTGCAAACTCAAGTTGAACAATCTGATACTGTGTTTTGCCTATTCAGCTCTTCTCTCTGGTGAAGGAAGAGAGCTTTAAAAACAAACCACTGTCACATCAGAAATCTCACATATATGGATATCTAAAATAGACAGATTGCTATGAGAGTGCAGCTATAGGCACAAATGACTATAAGAAGGAAATATACACAGACGAAACCCCTCCACCCCATACACCCACACACACACACACACACAAGGATGCTTGAAACTTGCTGTGGGGTAAAAGATGGACACGATGTGCTGGGGCTTATCTGAAATGGCAAATAATGATGCTGGCCAAGGCTCATGATTGGTTATCCCATTTAGACCAAAGCCTGTGATTGGTTGTCTTATTGGACTAGCTCCCATCATGCATCATATAGATTCATCTTTTCCTCCGGGTCCACTCAAGTAGGACCAATCCATCTCTCCCTTCATTTGGCCTTTCTCTGGCCCACACATTACTTATTTGTCCTTTTCCTTCTATCTTTTCCCTCATCCCATTGCCTCCTCTCTATCTCTTCTCCTCTCTGGCTTTATGCATCCATCTCATCACCATGCCTTCAGCTGGTTGCACTTATCCCTTGTTCATGTGCTTCTTCTTCTCCGCCATCTCTTTCTCCAGTTCTGCACAGCTAATTATTCTATATGATGATGAACTATGTTTGATTTTATTTCTAGCGAATGCGCTAGCATCAGAGAGCCCAACAGAGATAAAAAGGGTAGAAATACAAGTCAAATATAGATAGGAAATGAAGGTTGAGAAAATTGGATGAGTGTAGGTGGAGTGGAGGTGGTGGGAAAAAAGAGTGAAGTGTGGTTGGGGCTCTTTATTCCTTCTTATCTGCTTTATGTGCATGATTCGGTATGTGTTTTTTCATTGTTAAAAAATGAAATGATTGTAGAAATACTGAGCTTCTTGTGCTCTGGGAGTTGTAGCGTCTGTGCTGTCTCACCACAAACTGTTTGCGTGTCAGTTTTCGGTGTTCTACCTTTCATAACAAATGAGCCGCAAAGATCTTGAAAGTTTACAAGTTTCCAAACTGAAGAAATCTCTCAGGAAATAAGTGTTTATGTTTCTTGATCATCAGACTCAAACTTTGAATGTGTCCCGGAGAGTTAAATATGGTAACAGTGATTAGCTGTGGCAGTAGGAGAATATGGAGGCTGGTCTTTATGGCCGAATTGATCAGAATTGGCAGCAGCTGGAGTCTGACACTCACACTTTGAACATGTTTTCTTTAATTAAGCAGCGGCAAGGGAGAGGGGAATAGCTGCCGGGGGAGGCTGGGAACAGAGATGGAGACAAAATGTGCAGCTGACCTATAGTGAAGGATTGTACACAGTGCTAAAGCACACATTAATCCAAATCACTCAGCAAATTTTATCTTTTGTAGTCAACCTTAAACTCTTGCACAATTTGCAGTATCGAAGGTTCAGGGGGTTTCCTCCTTCCCTTTGGTCAGAATTACTCTTTAAGTAAGACACATGTCTGCTACTGCTAAACAAGCCACATGATTATTATTAAAAAATATCTGTTCTGAATATGTTAGATGTGACAATGATTATTTCAGGAAATCTAAAAAAAACATGGTAAAAACTGAATCCCTAAAAGTGATGGGTCCATATACAGAAATGTTCCACACAGAAAGGAAGAAGATAAAGCAATATTATCCTTCTGAATTGTTTTTATTTGCTTTCTTGTTTTTGGGTGGGCGGTGTCATGTTTTCTTGGCTTGTGAAGGTAATCACTTGTGATACAAGTGATTGTATTATATTTAAAAGAAGGGTGAATAAAAGAACCATTTACATCAATCAGTAACAAAACTGCAATGCACCATTTGCTGTAAATATTTTTATCTCAGCAAGTAAAACTAAATAGAAAACTTAATGAAGACTGAAATTGGCACAGCTGTGTTCATTGCCTGATCCACTGTCCAGTTCCCTCCTTTTTGCCTGGGTGCGTGCCCATCAGTCTTTAAGTCATTCAAGTAGCTTTAGTTTATAACTCATTCTCTCTCTTTTTTAGTTCTTCTCTTCAGTTCTTCTTTCATCTCGTTGCATTCCTGTTTTTCTCATTCCAGTGTTAGTTTACAGCCGCACCTTTGTGGCAAACTCTGCATTTTTTTCCACTCTGGAGGTCCCACTTTTTCAAACAAAAGTTCTATACTTATTTCTCCCCCTTCCGCTCTTTCTTTTCCTTGTTTCTCTCACTATCCCTCCCACTTTTTTTTGTCTCTGTGTCTCTTGGGAGTGTCATTATCAAAAGAAATAGCTCAGTAGCTGTAAATAATAAGCTCCATCTTTTGAAGTCTGATGCCTGTTTGACATCTCTGTGGTGTTTCATGCAGATATACCTTCCATTTGAGATGGGGATAAACAAAAGATTAAACCTATTTTAGGGTCAGTCACAAAGTGCATGTGTGTATGTGTGTTTGGATTTGTGGCAAGTCAACCCTCAAGGGTCCACAGAGCCCCCCCCTGTCACCTTGCCAGTCATATCAGTTAGTTGTATTCTGATAATCTTATCTTTGCCTGAGCCCTGCAAAGCCACAGGGCTGCCCCGACAACATGCATGCAACGCACACACACTCACGCACACATGCGCACGTGCACACACACACACACACACACACTGTACACATGGCAAATGAAAGAAGCAAGAGAACAGATAGGGATCGATGCTGGTAAATCAAGGACATGCACTATGCTGCTTCTCTCTGTCTGTCCGTGCCTCTTATCTATAATGGAAAAGCCATACATTTACAGCTCCCTGCCTACCTTATGCTCACCCTCAATCACAACATAAAATACTGTTCTAAAGTGTTAGTGCAACAACAACAACAAAAACCTGCTGAGAAATAACATTTTTTTCAGTGTTACTGTCCACGTGTGAAAGAGGGAACATGACAAACAAAGAGAAGTACCTGAAGAACAGTATAGTGATCAGAGCTGGTCAACACCCCATTCAGCATTTTAAGGTTTTAAAGTTTTGCAGGCTGCAGGGAGTTTAGGATCCTGTGGGTCATGATATAACTACTGTAAGAACATACTGTATAGTAAAAAAGGATTATTCTGTATTTGGAAATATTTTGTTTGATCATATGTTGCCTGAACAAATTAGAAACAAATATATTATTCACTGTTTTATTAGAAAAAAAGTGATTACTAATTATTAAAATAATTTTTTAACTTGTTTTTGTTTTATAAATATTGAACTACCAGATAAGTTTAATTTTCTACCTCTTCTGCTGCCTTAAGAAGGGTTTTTTAATGTGATTAAAATTAATGAAATAACTCATTGGCAATTATGTCTACTAAATTATTTCAGCTTGCCATGACCACTGGTAGTTATTGGGGCTCCAAAAATCTCCTACTTCTTTTTTCTGTCACCCACTCATCTCAGCTGCTATCCTTTCAGTTCCTTGCTCACTTCCTCTGATCTTTTCTGCTGACACTGGGTAATCCTGCCAACCAGCTATGCTCAGATAAAATGGGCAGAGTGATGTTTTCAGTGGTATTTTTGATTGAGCTCTTGGCTGTATGTATTTGGGAAAAAATGCCTGACACATGAAATGATTTTGTAATCACAAATGCAAAGAATTATGCCACATCAAACCACAGGAATGTAACCCCCCAAAAAAAAAAAAACAAAAAACAAAAACCAGCTGAGTTTATGAGCTATTTTGCTAAGAAACAGGGTTAATTTCAAAGTTTTATGCAAAAAACACGTATTTGAAATGACACCAGAATTTAGCCCACTATCTGTAAAACTGGTTGAGTTATCACCACTCTTCAATTTTCTGAGTTGGCTGTGGTGGTGATCTTAAAATGAGTTGAGTTGAAAAGCTAATCAGTCATAAATTAGCAGCCATTGATTGCTGTCTGAAAGTTTCAATAAAATCCTTCCAGTAGTTCATGAGATAATTTGCTAGCAAACAGGGTTGATTTCAATAGTTAATGGCAAACTTTTAAACACAGATCCTGTGCAATTAGTTAGTGCTCAAAGGGTAAGTTGTGCATGACTCTCAGCTACTACCACACCAAATTTTAGCTCAATAACTGTCATTTTAATGTTTGATAAAATCACTGTACTGTGGCAGCCATTTTTAGTCATGTTAAATCCAAACATTAATCATTTATAAATCGCAATCCAATGAGTAATTATTTATTTTTCTGAAAGTTATATTTAAAAAAAATCGGTTCAGTGTTTTATGAGACATGTTACTAACAGCAAAATGTTAGCACACATGCAAAAACATTATCGCTCCGCCCTTGCTTTTAGTGGCTCTAATGGTTAAGAGAAAAATGTGCAGTTTGCTTTTTCAGTGTGTTGACTAATGTAAGAAGTTCAAACTTCACATTTTCACTCAATGTCTCCTAGACATAATGCAATGGTATATTTACTTTTGTGCAAGTTTTAACTACTAGTCACCTCTCCTCACTGCACCATATACTATATCTGGTTAAGGCATATTGAAGAAGAAACCAACCACCCCTCAAAGACTGTTTTGGAATATCTGTGATGCTTTTCAGAGGGTCAACATTTGTTAATTTTATCATAAAATACTATTTTAAGCTTATAAGTTTAAGCATCTATGGCTCTATTGTTTAGCATCACTGGACAGACATTTTTCAATTGCTTTTTGTCTACTTCAAAAAAGTTTTTTACTGACAGGTTTAGAGAGAAGACAATCAACAGCCCAACATTTTGTCAAGTTATGATAAGGAATACGTAAGTGTATTGTTCTCCAGCTTCATCTGACACTATGCATTTTGTGTCTATTCTTTTTTTATTAAGATGGTTTTCAGTCAATGCAGGCATAACATGAGAAACTACTACACACTGTTCTTTGCAATTAACAATAGAAACCATTGAGAGCTTCAGGATACTGTGTTCTCATTATCTACTGACTTTTCTTCTTTTTTTCTGCAATACTAGCTATTTTTTTAATGCAGCAAAAATATTATTTTACTAGCATTACATTGGTAGAACAGCAGACGAAAGGCATGAAAATTATGAAAGGATCACTCCTTTGCTTTATTTGTAGTTTAGCATGCATCAGTAACTTACCAAGAAGTGCTGCAATGTTCACAAATAGGTAAGACACAAGTTGGAATATATAATTTTTTTCCTTCCTGATGCAAACAACTCCAGACACGTACCACACATTCCAGAAAACACATCTTTTAGACCTCAAAGATACAGCAATTGCACTTTAGTGATGTGGTGGAGGTATGCAGGATGTAGCCTTTCATTTGTCCATGAGATAAATTTCTATAATTGAAATGCCACAACCCTTGGCAAATTGTCTGCAGCTTAAAAATAAATCAATATAAGGGACCTCTTAATGACTTTTCCATCCCAGGTATATCTGTCTCTCCTGATAAGTCAGACTTGCATAAATTAAAGATGACCTCTCACTTAAAAGCTCTAATGGCAGCCCGTGATCTTTTCATGAAGTGGTAGGATTACCCAATTTATAAAATCTTCATGTGTACGAATCTATGGTGATGTGCTCACATGCTTTATGTTTTTATTTGAAACAAGTTTTCAATCCTAAAAGAACATATTGTTTCTCTGTCCTATTTACAAAAGCACAAGACAAGAATTAGATTTTACTCACCATTCTCTGGTCATCTATATTATAACTTATTCAGTTTTTTATTCTTATTTTTTTACACTACAACAGAAACAACTACATGTTATTGTCATCTCTTTCAGGAAAATTTTACATCCTTTTGTGTTTGACAAACTACCTGTAACTGTCAATCAAACACAGACCAACACAGATGCCCAACAAGCTGACATGAAATGTCCAATTTTTGATCATTATCTCTAAAAGCTAATAATACAATTAAATACCTGCTGAAATAATCCTTGATGCTGTCACTTCAGTTTAGACTGCAGGGAGAAAGTGGCTCGGAGGCCATGGCATGCCTTTGATATGACCCAGGGGGAAATCCAAACACAGAAATATTGTGACACAATAATGAAGCAGTTATCAAATCTGAAGCCAAAGTAAGCTGTTTTTTCCAAATATTTTTTCTACTTTCTTATTGCCTCTCTTATTTCTGTGATATTGTGAGCAAATATTATAAATACAAATCAAAACTAATTTGCAGATTAACAAAATCACAGCTTTTATTGGCCCTTTACCTCCCCCTTTCTCCTTTTCTGAAATTTGTCATTTATTCCGTGTCTGGTAATGAAGCAAACATGAACCTTAATGGCATTTATTATGTTATTGATGTGCAAAGAGCTTACTTAAACGTGGTTTGGAATGGAAAGGAGGCAGATGAAGAATGTGGGTGGTTTCTGAGTCTAGCTTAACAACCATGGAGCATCTCACAGCTTTACTCATTGGACGGCAGAGATCAGACGGAATGGTAGATTGCAGGTTTCACGCTCAGCTCTTAAGATTACTCTGCTCTCGCTCATTGCTTACACACTTCCCTTTTTCCTCTTTACGGTATTTCTTCTCATACCATCATTGCCTTTCGCTCAGTCCCTACCTTTTGCTCTCAGTGTTCCACTAACGCATACTCTCACGAACAACCCGTTTAGTTTCCTCCCTTTCTGTGCACCCTCTCTTTTCCACCCAGTGGAAAGTGGGTGCTTCAGCAGTGTTTTGCCTCTGCTGCAGACTGTCCTAATATGACCTCATCATATTTGACAAGATGGGTAGGAGGTGGTGGAATTCAACAAGAATTCATCTTCCCCCAGGTCTGTCTCATGACTCTTTCTTTCTATCCTTATTACACATATTGTTTTTTGTGTAAGAGAGATTGAATAGATTCAAATGTGTATCTGAAGCTATGATAAGCAATCAGATATTTGTACACTCTGAGTATAACCATTTCCATTATCTGATTATTTTTAAACTATCTGGAACATATCTTAGAGATCTGATCTTGCAGATGTGCTATTCCTTAGTATTTTGGAACAATCTTGATGGGACACCCACTACTGGAAAGACTGGTAGCTGTTCTTATAGTTTTCCACTTTTTTTTTTCATTGTTACATGACAGACTGCAAATAGTTTGAAAATGACCTTTAACCCCTCCTTGACTGCGTTAACCGACCTGAATGCTCCGGAGCAGCAAACTGCTAGTATGACCCCCTTTTATAGAGGGGGTCATACTAGTGATGATCAGTTTATAAAGTGCATTTGATTAGGAGCACCTGACTGCCACTTTCTCTACTTGATCTTGTGGAAGCAACAAGTTAGCAACTCAGTTTTTTTACTCATAGTCTTTTCATTTTGGCCTAATTTTTTGTTGATTAAATAACAACATTGTGGAATCTCTTGTGTGTTTTTGTACACATAAAGCTTCAGTCATATTAAAACATGGGATAAAACATAAGATTGTTTTTATTATTATACAAACATGAAATAATGAATATTTTGTACTTTTGTCCAGTTTTAAGGTCATGTCTGCCAACTCTGCTATTGGTATAGATGGCAATAAATGACATTCAGTTCACCAGTTCTCGTGAAACACAAATCAAATTTTACACTAATTATTCTGGAGCAAAACTATTAGCAGAACAGACCTTCTGCATATGAAATAGAAAGATAGAAACATATTGATCCCGGAAAGAAATTCAAAGAGCAGAGCTCCACAATGTTTTACATATAAACATCAGCGTCATCGTGACAAAGACAGGGAGCTGAGTAACAAATATTTATAGGTTTGTGTCTCACTGTTTTCAAACGCAGAAAACAAATAATAATTTCGTAATGAATATAATACAGATTATGTCAACTTTTTTTTGACAATAACATCATGGAAAAATAAATCGATACTCAGCCTAATTCAACTTTCTGTTCAACTGATAAAATAAAAAATATATAAAGATATTGATAGGTAAAAGCTATGATCTCACTCTAAAAGCTCAAATGTATAAACCCAAGTTTGTCTGATATTTTCTAATAATTTTAAACTGAATCTGTTTCACCTAAAGCTGGACATTTTTTGGGTGGTAGAGCTCCTAATGACTAGCTTAATTTCATTTTAAATTGGATAAAAAACGGTTGGCTTACTGCTAGTTGTTTTGGACCACTGACCTTGTCTAGAAATCTGATTGTCAAACTTTGAGTTTAAAGTTTGAAAACCCCTGATCTACTATTGCTCAAAATCCTCAATGCAAACTGTAGTAGTGCTACAAAAGCATATTGCTACTAAAGCTTTACTGCAGACAGTTGAAAAAGAGTGTGTATTAGTTTTGTACATTTGCTGCACAGCCAGAATGAGTGTGTTGGATAGATTCCCTCTTTTCCCCCTTTTCAAAGAATTTTCTCCAAAGGCAGCACAACTAATTAGCTGTCAGAGCAGGACAAAGAGATACAGAAACACACTATAAAGTAATTACATACATTTGCACATGCTCTTACAGACACACTCACTGTTGACTAAAAGGGCTGTGCGTTCCTGGTGACACTTGACAAGTCAATAAGCCAATGGTTTAGGCTTATCTCCTATCCTTCGCTTTCCACTCCACACTTTATTGATTGCTCCCATTATTATCCACTTTATCTAAAGCTGGAATTAGCTAACGCATGGCTGCCAACTCGAGAACACTGTCTCAATACATTTACATGCTTGTACTCCTAGAAAATGACAGGCAGACGTATTGTGTGAGAAAAGGAAGAGGAGCTTGGGGATAACACTGAGAGCTGCATTTAGATGGTTTCTTCTCTTACCTTTAAATATATTTTGTATTGTTGGCAAAGGTGCGGATAAACAAAAAAGTGGGAAAATAAAAGTTAGCACAAAGCGGCTCACTCTCTGGAGGATTCACGTGAACACGGTCTGTGAAATGTGTGAGTGTGTGTGGACTGTATAGTATTTAAAGGGGTAAATTTAGGATGTTCAAGATATTTTCTAATCCTAAAAGCCGCAGAGCCAATCAGGTAGGTCAACAACCGAGTTGAGCAAACAGCGCGCAGACAAACAAGCTAACGACCAAAAGCTCTGCAAACGTGACAAACACTAAAACAGCCTAACATCAAATGCAATGTTTACTTTTAATTTGTGGAGAAAAGTCCAAATTCCGTATTCGCGCTTCTCACTCTCAGTTATCATAGTTGAAAGGGAAATGTCTAGATGCAAAGAGTTTCCCTCAAATACACGGGAGGGACTCTAAAAGAAACATTTTTTTGATTTGTAGATCACTGAATGTAGCACCATTGCTTGTTTGAAATCAAATTTGCATAGTTTGCCAAGTATCTTATGTGTGAGAGCTGATATCCAACAGTTCCCTGTTTGAAGGAGATATATTTGACCCTAGTTGATCAAATATCAATCCTTCTGTGTTTGAGTCTCTTTTCTGTCCTCTCAAACCCCAGCTGGTCAAGGCACAAGGCCGCTCATCCTGAGCCTGGTGCAGGTTTCTTCTTGGTAAAAGGGAGTCGTTCCTTTCCACTGTCGCCAACTTGCTGCTCAAGATGGGAGATCGCGATGAAGCGAAGATTCGACACAAGCTGCTGGCTTCTTTAGAGAGAAACCTTTTACAAAATGGCATTTTATAACATGTGAATGTTTTTGTACAGTGCTCTGAGAAGACGTTTGTTGTGAATTGGTGCTATATAAATAAACTGGATTGAAACTGAATAGAAAAATATTGACTTTTCCCCCACATATAGATATTTTACTAAAGTAACCTAAAACTAAAGTAATAAACGTCATATGTAGTTATTTAACAAATGAATGAAATGTTATGATCCAAAATTTAGTTCTTACTTCTGATTTGTTTTCTAGTTTCCTGGAGCTTTGTTTCTGTTAACGTCAGCTTTGTGTTCAGATTGTATTTTTTCCTATTTACTGTTTTATTTTGTTTTTTCTGAAAGTTGTGGAACTCCGTGTTTTCTATGTGTATTTATTTTTCAGTCTGTATTGCACACTCAGCTGTTCATTACTTGTCACCCTTGTCAGATTGTGTTGATTTTTTTTCTTTTCTGCAACAGTTTTTTTTTATTGTCCTTTTTTCCTGTTCCCAGTTTTAGTTTCTTCAGGCCTTAAACTCATACAGCGCTTTTTTAATTTTTTAATTTTTTTGTTAAACAAAAGTTTATTTTTCTCTTCACCAACCAGGCCACTGTTTCTCAGTCTTACATTCCAGTCCTTCTCCTCATCTTTTTAATATTGATTACAGCATAAAATATTTTAAAATGCATATTGTTGCACAAATAACTTGTATTTATCACCCACAGATTCAACATTTTTACTATGGACAAAAAAAAAGAGTGTGATTTTAGTCCCATCCCTTTATTTTCAGGCTCAGTTGCTTCTTTTTAAATGTGTTCTTAAACTTAAATGTAAAAAAACATATTTGGAGTTTTTATTTTCTGCTCTGTGAGGATATTAAACATTTAGGGTGGCAGTTATTACTAAACAGTACACCAAATACTTCAAAATATGCATTTTACACATGTGTGTGTTTTCTTACACGTGCTGCACCATGTTATGGCACCTTTTCCCATAAAATCAGGGCTTAAATAGTCTGAAACCAGTTTTAACCACTCAATGACCTCTATCAATTTCACTTACTTGTTTAATTAGTAACTGATGCTTTAAAGTGTGTTCACATCCTGTCTCTTTGTTCAGTCAGTCTGAAACTAAGCAAGTAACCTACGGAATTATGTTTATGCTCTTAATGTGGTCAAGCAGTGTAAATAACAAAAAACTATTAGATATAAACTTTGTGTTTGTGATTGTTTTTTTTTTTATTTCTTGTACCTTGCAAATGATGAATCAAACCTGCCAATATATATTTCTGTTATTGATACTCATGACTAACATTTTCTTCCAGAGAAGAACTGGTCTTTTTTCAAAAGTGGCAAGAAATATGAATAATAAAAGCCAGCTTAAAACAGAAAGGCACACATGCATGGTATCATGTTTCCATAACAGAATACTGCAATGTAATTTCTAATAAGTGTCTAAAGCAGCTTTAAGAATGTCAACCGGAAACCTTTTACCACTTTATTTTCCAAGTTTCTCTCAATGTACTCAGTCATTTTTCCTTTCTTCTGCATTTCACATCAGGACATTCCTTCTTTGCTCTTTGCTTTTTACCACCCATCCATCTTTTTGACTGCTCTCTGCTCTGTTCCTCTTAACAAAAACCAAAGCAAAAAATGTAGTCCCACATCTTAACCATCCTCCTTTCACCAGGACTGTTATATCAATGTACTATTTTGGAATCAGGTGTGCCTCTGTTCTTTTAATTTTTATAGAAAAATGTTCATTTTACAATTTATATGACTATTTTGAGAGATTAATTCCTCCCATTAGTGCTTGAAAAACCATTTTATTTCACTTTCACTTACTCAAATATTTCTATCATTGTAACTGAAGGAAAAGATGATTGCAAAGGGAGATGACCTGGGGGTCACAAACCTTACACTCTGTGTTCATAGTTCACTGAAACTTGGAAATAAATCTTTAAAAATTAGACTGTGCATACCTCTTACAAACTTCAGTTTTCTTACAGTGTTGTTTGTTTAATAATTCTGTTAAGCTTAGGGTGAATCTCATTACACCCATTGCTCCTACCACTCAGCCCTACTCTTATGTTTTATTCCTTAATGCCAAGGAGCAGGGGACTCCCAGTTCTTTTGTGATGATGGACAAGGTGGCACTGGACTACGTGAACTCTTTCAGGGGCACACAATATTAGAATTGTTTTTGTCAAAATAAACATTATAGTCACGACAACATTACAAAGTCTAGTTTGATGTTATTTTGATATGTTATGTTTGGTATTAGAATTCATTTTTTTAACAAGCCTAAAAAATGACTATACTAATGTCTATAGAAAGCTGAAACATGACACATTGGAACTCCAGCAAAAAACAATTTGTGTTCATGCAAATAAAAGCAGTATATAGCCTTACTTCACCTTGTTGTCTATTTGTACTGAGAAATTAGAAATATTGCTATGAGGATTAAGAAGGAATATTCTTAGACCCGCTCATACATGGGTCAGTGGTCCCACCAAGCTGCTGTCGTATCATCATGACTTGAACCTTGTGGGATTTCTTTCTTGACATCACACCTGCTTGACTTCAGGGGTTTGCAGTTAACGTTGTTTTCTTTTCTGTGGGGTTATTCTGCCTATGCTCAACAGCAATCCAAAATCATCTTCTTACTGCTGATTATGTTCATTAACAATAAATAAGGGGACACTGCAACCTCCCTCGTGCTTTCTGCATTCATTTCAACATAAAATAAGACCCCACATCAATTCTTTAAATTGAGTAGTAGTCAATTAGGGTTGTAATGTTGTCAGTAAAGAACTCTGGCAATATCCAACCTTTTTAAAATAGATACAGAGCCCCTAAAATTGCTTAGGGTAGTCATGGTTGTTGTCTTTACAAGCTGGTATGAAATTGTGAAAAAATAAGCAAAATAAAATAAAACCTTTGTGTGTGTACCCATGACCCAGATAAACTCTGAAAATGAGTGGATGATAAATACATATAAGGACATAGTGTATCAAGAAAAGAATGGTGTATGGGGCAAAATAAGAGAAGGCAAAAGATAAGGAAAAGCCAGAGGACAGGAGGTGTGTTAAGAAGCTTCTCCTCCTCTCTTTGCCCTTTCAAAGAGATGAAAAGGAAAGCAGAGCCGGATGGTGAAAGGATAGCAGAAGTGGACAAATGATGTTGGAGTGTTTGTGAACCGAGTTGAGTAGATGGAAAGAAGTGCAGAGAAAAATGAAACAGACAGAGAAATTAGAGAAAGGGGAAACAAAAAGCGATTTGGATTAAAAGCGGGGTGTAGAGCGAGAAGTGGGAAGGTGACATTTGGTGACCAGAGGCTATTTGTGCTGACATTTTCACACCTCTGCTCATCTCTAATGCCAGGACAACGTGCTCTGGCTCGTTTATCACCTGCCTTCCTAACAAGCCTGTTCCCAATTCTGCAGCTGCTTCTAATGTTAGTTGTGTGCATGGAAAGTTAGTATTTTTTCTGCTTTTTTCATGAATTTTATTCATATGAGATAAGATACTGTACCTGTATAAGTGAGGGGGAAACTCGACGTTTTGTAGAATATGCTCATCCTCAGGTTTTAGCTCAACCTCAGTAAGACAAGTTGTAACTATAGCACTTAAGATTACTAATTGCAAAAAAAAAATAACTGAACCAAAGGATAACAAGCTCAAAAAATGACATTTTAGCTTCCTCTCTTACTCACACTGGGAATAACTTTTTTTTTAAACAACTAATTAGAGTACCACAGAGAATAAAATCATGCTTCAAGTGTATAAATGTAATATGTTTCCTGTATCTTTTAAATTGTTATTTGTTTCAATTTTTTTTCTCTCTCTTTCCTGTCAGTTACAGTTCCTCACACCTGTGTCTACTTATTTCCTTCCTTTGTGTAATTTTTGAGTGGGCGTCCTTTCTCTTTTCCCAGCTTGTCTTTGCTTTCTGATCCAGTTTCTAGTGGTGTTCGATCTTTTTTTGATTTTGGACCATGGACTTTTGTTTTGGACTTTGGACTCTTGCGATTTGGATACCTCTGGCAGGTTTTCTGTGTTCTAACAAAGTCTGAATAAATCACTGGCATTTGAACTTGTTTTTCCTGAGTCTTAGATTTGATTCCTGATTTCCTGGTTTTCAATCTATCTCAATATTCTGTTAGATTTTTCTGCCTGTCGGAGGAAGAACATATTCTTTAGGGCACACCAGCTTACTCTATGATGCCCTATTGCTTTATCTATAACACACCTGTGCAGACATATAATCAGTGACAGATTGATTGAAACCCATTTCTGAGCGGGCTATAAGATAGTCTTTTCACTCAGACAACCAAGGTTATAAGGTAACTCATTTTTACAAAAGCTTACTGGCACATCTATTAAACAAAGTAAAAATAATAAATATATAAAGCAAATAAGGAAATGTGTATCACCTGCCATCTTTCATGCCAGAGTATTAAGGTTAAAAATATATAATTATAGTCATTTTGGTCAAACCTTGAAAATAGTGTTATGCATAGTTTTGCACAATATTGCACAGTTTGTTAGGACTTGGAGTATGTTTGTAATTGTGAATGATTCTCAACTACTATCACATCAAATTTAGGCTCAGTGTCTTTAAAACTGATTGTGTTATAGTCATTTTTGTGTTAGCTAAGGCTGATTAGCTGGGGTGGCCATTTTGAATGGGTTTGGCTCCAAACGTTAATCAGATGTAAATGTACATCCAATAATGAACTTTCTTAGAATTGCATTAAAATCTGTCCAGTCGTTCATGAGATACTTTGCTAACAGACAAACAGTGTTGACACTAACAATTTTTGCCAAAATTCTGAGCAAAAATGTTAGCTCAGTGTGTCAAGATTATGTGTTTGGAATGATTCTCAGCTAAGTTCAATCAGTTCTTGTGGCCATCTTGATTGGGTTGACTTAAAAAATGATGTGCATTAAATGATTACTTTCCAAGAGTTTCATAAAAACCCACTGGTTCATGAGATGTTTTACTGACATATAGACAAACACATATACACAAACACAAACAGATCATCGCCTGCCTTATGCCCTTTGACAGTGGGCAATAAAAAACACTGATTGGTACACCCCAAAAAAAAGTGTTTGTTTTTTTTTTGTTTTTTTTACATGTTTAGTTCCATGTTCGTGTTTATGCACCATTAAACATAAAAACTATTTGTACAAATCAATGTACTGTTTGGTTAAAAATACTACTAAATATTACCTTTTTTAGCAGGTGTTGGCAGATAGGCAGCTGCTAAATTAAACTTTATGTAAACTAAAAAGTTGTGATTTTTATATGCATATTATATTCTGCGTGAATGAATGAGGGTGTGTTGATTTTGGGATAACTGTGTTTTTTCTGTAAACCATGTGTAAAAGTTGTCCCCTCTATGACCCCGAGCGACAGGAGATCATTGAAGTCGTGACATTTAAATGAGGAATAATAAACAGGACACTGACCTTGTTGGCTTCCAATGGTGCCTATATCTTGTCACTCAAATGGTGTACACAGTTTTGAACATCTCGATCAGACTGCTTAGTGACAATGATGAGCTGTGAAAGGCGGTGTGGCGGCTGCGTTAACTGATGAAATCTCTATTTATAGTCTTTCATGTCAGAACATGACACCACTCATTAGTTTGAACTGCTCCTGTCAAAGTTGGTTCAGGAGTTCCGCTGATGAGAAAACGCATCAGATGGCTACGAGACCTTCTTTTTCCTGTGGCATACATATTGTAATATGTTTTCCTGGGGAATAAAACATTAAATTTATGCATGTACTGTATACATTTTTCATGCCTATTATGACACATACACCGGCACACATGCACTTAAGCTAGATAAAGCAGGCTAATGTTTGTCAACCATGTTGTTGATGCCATAATAAAGCTATTTATGTGGGCCCACACTCAATATAGCAGTCGCTCTAGTTACCAGTATTTTCAGTGAAAGCTTTGACTTTTCATGTGTTCTTGGTTTTGGCTCTATATATTTATATTTTATGTAATCTAATTGACCCATACTGTAAAAGATGGAAACAGTATACTTCATATTGACTATTCACAATTCTCCTTGGTCTGCCACTTTACTTTGACTACTTTATTTTACGCCTTCGTCTTTCTTCATCTCTGTGCAAACTCTAAATATAATTGTTTTATTGAGCTTCATTTCTCATAAAGTGTTTTGGAACGCTTCGATCATAATCCCAGTAGTCCTCTTCTTATTGAGTGAAACATAGCCTCAAGTGATGGCTTCACAGTATTGGTCATACCTATCCATGGGGCACAGATTTCTTGTTCAGTCTGCAGAATTGCATACCCTGTATGCACACACACTTGTTTTGTAAATAAAAAATCTCTGATCCATTAAATGTTAAAAGCTAAAGCTTATTTACGTGGTAAGAGCGATGTACCAGATCTTTGTAATCCTTTGAGAACATCATTTATCATCCAGTATTTGGACGTGACTGCCAAAGCATTACTAATTTATTTAAGTACAAAGTCATAAGCAAACCAAATCAAATGTCCCATGTATTATTTTGCCAAATGCAGTTTAATGCATTACAAAATAATGTTTTACACATCCTTTGAAAAAAATGACTTAACGTGTGCAACTGTAAAGTATCGAACAACAGCACACCATTATAATCAGATTAATATTTAGTTTAACAAATTCTCACATTTCTTACAAAATTACATAGTAAATAACCATGATTTGAGCGTGTGCATAAAGTTGAGTCAAAAAGAGATTCTCTTGATAGTTTCAGTTGTTAATGATTTGAAGAAATATTATAAAATTAACACATTGTTTCTTGAGCACCAGAAATTTCAAGATGACTCTGCCACTCTCCCATTCCAATTCTGATAGGAATGAAAGAACAACAAAAAAAGTTTGATTATAAACAGACTGCACTACTTCAAGGACTAATAATAAGAGGTAAGAGCAAACTACTTCATGGAATTTACCGCTGTTCAATCTGTCTCTCTCACGCATACATACACACACACATGAGCAAAACCACTCACACACAACTGATTGCTTTAATGAATCCTGTCATTATAGTCATGAGGACATGGCTAAACCTGTTTCTCCTCATCTAATTTTCTTTCCTTTGCTGATCTAGCCAGTGTGAGGGAGGTGTGTGTTGTACAACCACAATGAATTTGTGATTAATTTTCAATTAAAGCTCTTGATTAAATCCATTTATGGATCAGCTCAGCTGCAGATCCGTCATTAAACGGATATGTGAGTTACTTTGAGAACATTTTACAAGTCAAGCTGTCTTGTAAAGACTGTGTGAACACAATTGCATTCATAGTTGCATATATGCGTGCAGGTACAAATTAATGTGTGGAATGTGAGGCCGAGGATGTTTTGTGCATTAGAGAGAGAAAAGAATATGCAGAACTATGAGAATAGCAAATAAAATGGCATAAAAAATGAAATAGACATTCTACAGCTCACACACTGATAAACGTAAGTGTTCACCATGCTTTGGGATATTAGGGAATAAAAATTGTTAAGGTTACCTCTGAGGGTTGCCCTGCTCCTCTGAACTGATGAAGAAAAAAAGAGTAAAATAGAAACTTTAAGGCTGTACGTGTTTGTGCATGTGTGTGTGTGCGTGTGTGACTCAAGGAGAGATTTTGATGATAAATGAGTGACCTTGCCTAAAGAGCTCAACGTCCCTCTGGAGTGTGGTTTGACTGTAGAGTTTGGTCCTGCTGCGTGTTTGTGTGTCTGCCTCTGTCAGTGCATCTGAGCTTCTGTGTGTTTTCATCTTGTTTGTACACTTAACAGATGCATAGTTTCTGGCATCTGTGAGCGCTCTTCATATGTATAGATGAGTGCAACGATTTCACCACCAGGGAGAGAAAACACAAATATGCAGCACGTTGGCTTGCTAAAATTACTAACTCCTTCAAAAGCTTCTACCAAACAGCAGGGGACGTGAGATGAAAACATTGGCGGATAGCCTGCATTTGTGAGCTATCTGTTGTAGCAGGGCGTAATTTGACTGCTAATTTTCCTGTTTATGTTTTTGCATCTATATATATTTGCTATGTACTGTATGTGTTGCATATGTTTATGCCCTGGTGCAAGTCGGAACAACGGAAACAAGAACCATCTTCTCCCCTCTGACTATCCAGATGCCAGCTGGAGCAACAAGGCTTTATTGCTTCATTGCAATGTCAGCGCACAGCATGCGTATCTGGTGTGTGAGTGTGACACCCGGAGATGTTGTAGGGAAACTTAATAATATATCAGTTCATTATTGTTTTTGGGTGGGCCAACTTTTCAGATCCAACTCATCTGAAACCAAACCTTGGCATGTTTTATGTATGGGCATGCTCATGAGGTCTACTTCTAAAGATGAGTAATGTTGATGTGTCAGAGAGCATCTCTGAATTTTTATGAATGTGCCAGTGTGAGACAGCACTCCAAGTTTTGTTTTTCTGTTTTTTTTTTTTCATACCCTTTATCTAACAAATGTTTTAGTTAGTGTCACATTGGCTGTGTTGATGCTCTGTGATGGCCAGACTGGGCCAGTGGCATAAAACATGATGAATCACATTAGAAAATATGCCAGCTGGTCACCTTCATGTTATTGCAGGACGATGGCCACTGATGGCATACACACATCTTAGGCACACATGCACTGTTTCCTGCGCCTGTGTGTGGTTGATTGTCCCTTAAATTCAAAGCCATGGGTGGGCCGGCTGAGGGATGCAGACACCAGTCTTTCTGTTAAATTATAAGCTTAATGTCTTTTGACCAATCATTACACACCTTAACTTACCAGACACAGAGTGTTTCCTTTGTTTAATTCATTTTGGTGAAATAAAACATAAGATACCAAAAAAAAAAAAAAAAGAAATGTTATGTGCAAATTCCTCACTGTTCTGAATGAATGTAATCACCAGCGAATGTGCTCTTGGTGTGGGAGTCTGATTTTCCAACCTACACTCTCCCACACCTGTTAATCCCAAACTGTATCCATCACCCACAGTCAAAGTCAAATCTGGACCTGATTTGTGAATATATTTACTGGAACCCAACCTGTGAAGGAACACAAGACCGTCACCATCACCAAAGTGCTTTATTTTCAGCTTAGCCTATTTGTCGCTTCTCCAAAAAAACACTTATTTTTTTTATTGTGTGAATGCTTTTAAGCATTCACACCATTGTTTTCCTGTTTCTCTTTATTATTCTTTAACTATTCCGTACGTTTTTCGGCATCTATCGCAGGCCGCAATTTTTAAGCGATTTCAGCCATTCAGGTATCAAAACGTTCAGCTC
>NC_051437.1:16787986-16823996 GCF_001649575.2 Kryptolebias marmoratus | reverse complement strand
TTTTAAGGGTTGTTAAGGTGTTATTATAAATTGTTCTGCTGTTTTAAGGGTTTGTTCTGAAGTTTTACTGGTCTGTTCTGCTGTTTTTAAGGATTTTTTTGCTTTTTTATTAATAGTTCTGCTGTTTTAATGTCCTTTCAGGCGTTCTTAAGGTTTTGCTATTTTTAGGTTCTGTTCTGCTTTTTGGGATGTTTTCAAGGTTCTTTCAGCTATTTTTCAGGATTCTTGTGCTGTTTCAAGGATTGTTCTGCAATTTTAAGGATCATTCTGCTAATTTTAAGTATTGTTCTGTTATTTTTAAGGATTATTCTGTTACTTTTAAGCATTTTTCAGCAGTTTTAAGGGTTTGTTCCGCCTAGTTTCAGCTTCTTCAGCAGCTTTCAGTCAAATCATTCAGCAAAAAAGCATTCACACTGCATTTTCGCAGGAAATGCAATTTCTCTAGTTATTCAAGTTGTTTATGTCTAGATTTGATAGTAACTAGTTCCAGCAGATCTTCATCAAGTTTGAAGGTAATCCAACCTAGATGATAAGAGACCTCTTCAACAAAAACCTTCTCAGACAGTTTATCACCTGTGGTAAAGTGAGCAGCACTTTATTGAAAATGTTCCCTGCACATTTAAGCGTTGTAACACTGGACATTTAGCAGCTATGTTTGCACCATGTATTTCTGTAAAACTTGAATGATAGGTCTTATGTTTTTCAAACAGAACTCCCCCATTTGGATGTAGATCAAATGTTAATGTAGTGCCAACTGAAATAAAAAGAGATCAAAATTTGCAATAATTATCTGTCAACATATCTTTAGTCAGCTGCACACTGGAATAAATTCTCTGCATAATTTGTCAGTCTGCATGAACTGTTGGATCAAGAAGAAGCTGTGAGCATTCACACAACCAGTTCTGGCTACAAAGGATCTGGAATACTCTAGGTACTCTTTGGTTTGCCATTCTGTTAGTGTTAGAGCTGTTGGTGTCATGAGTAAAAGAAAAAAAAAGTGTAAATTGCTGTAGCTCCTGTGCTCCATCAGTTGCTGGTGTCTTTTATGGGGCCAAGATAGTGGTTATCCTATGCTACTACTTAATGATATGTTTTTTAAACTTAAAAATCACTGACAGTGTTCCTTATTATTATCTTTGAGCCGTCAAACTTTTATTACAAGATGTCAAAGACTGGTTAACATAGAATTTTCTCACCCTAAATGAAAACAAGACTGAAACCATTGCATTTAGAAACCCCTGATGGCCAGTTAACTGATGTCCTTGGCCCTCTGGCTTCACACTGTCAGAATTCTTAAAATGTTTTTAATTAGTCCTTTTAAATTAAAGAAGCAAGCAACCACAGCTGTCAAAACCAGTTTTTATCAGTTATGTCAAATTGCCAACACAAAACTTACATCCGTCCTAAAGTTCTTGAAAAACGTATAGATGTTTTCATCACTTCTAATTTGGACTACTGCAATCTTCTATATTTTAGTTTTGATCTATTATCTTCTCATTGCCTGCAGTTAATCCAGAATGCTGCTGCACATTTTTTAACATGTGTTAGAAGTAATGACCACATTGACCACACTCTAGTTTTAGCACTGTCTGCCTTTTCATTTTTGACTGATTTTAAGTTTTTTGTACTCATTTTTAAAGTTTTAAATGATTTGGCATCCAATTACTTCACCAAACTGATTGACTTTTGTCATCCTCAAAGCACTGAGATGCTCATAGTACAGCTAAGGGCTAAATTAAAGCACTAAGGAGATCAAGTCTTTGCCTTCCCCTCAATCAACCCCCACTTGAACTGCAGAGTACATACAGTATTTTCATTGGGGCCAGTTTGAGTCCCATCAGGCCTTGATTTAGCTAGTTTTCTAGTCTATTTTATTGGATTTGTTTGTTTTTTTATGTTTAAGTTTATTGTATTTATTTTATTAATGCTTTTTACCAATTAATTTTTACAAACTTGTAAAGCACTTTGGTCAACCTGTTTCAAAATGTGCTATACAAATTAAATTGACATTGACATACTAGACAAATGACCTTCCCTCTCTATAGGTAATGTTCACAATCTGGTATTTTCCAATCAGAATCAATGTTTTCTCTTTTATATTTTGATAGGGCAGGTAGCAGCTGGATGGGCATTTACTTCACAAAAATCCTGAGTTGGAGGGTTTCACAATAAAGGTGGACTGATTGGTTAGACTACTGTTGTTAACATGCTCAAACATTGCAAAATCATTTTAATTTCTCCATCCATCCATCTGTCTATCCATCCATTGATTGATCCATTCATCTATCCATCCATTTTAGTCAGACTTGCTATTTCTGGGACGTAGCTTTGTTCATAATACTGTTAAATGATTTTCATTTACAACATTTAAAATTACAGAACTGCAGGTATCTTGAAAGACACACAGAGAGAAAGAGGTAAAAATAGAGAAGCATACAGGGAATTTTAACAGCTGGGAGGTGTAGTTGTGAAGATGGTGAGATTTTGGACAAGTAACTGTGCTTTTGTGAAAAGTGGATCGATAGATGTTGTACACAGTAAATTGACAGAATGGCGCTTTGTCTGTTATGTTGGTCTTATGAGGCTGCTGGCTGTCTAGAATGACAATATTGGTTTTGGGCAAGTGAGGAGGAAGAAGTGCTTGATAAAAGAACTGTCTAAGCCCAGTATGCTGTGTGTGTGTACCATGAAGAAACAATGACAAAGTTTACCAAAGACACAAGAGGAACCAGTGAACATACACCTGAGACTAGATCATCTTGAAAAATGGAGATGCTTGCCTTAAAATGGATGTCTGAGAATGTAAAAGAAGCAACCTGCAGTCGCTGATCAGAACAGCGACAGAGCATAAGCAATGAGGGAAAAATGATGATTGTTCTGAAGTGATTTTGCAAGAAACATAATAGAGGCTGAACTTTGATGGACATCAGTGGAAAGGTTATGTGCTGTGGGAAGAAACACAATAATAGTGCATAAAAATAGCTGCCTCAAAAGGAGGCTTATATACCTTAAAACATTTTTTGTTGCAGGAAAATGGACTGCACTATGTTGATTACCAGCCTGCAGTCTTATGAGGAGAGTCCATCTGTGACTTTCAGGTCTGCAGTCTTTATTTAAAAAGCTGTTCTGAAACAAAATTGCTGGAACTCTATAGAACATGACTTTATGCAAGTAAAGTACCACTAAGTCAGAGTTGAATCACAAAGTTTTTTGCATGCCACTGTAGACTTGTGTAATGTATCTACATGTGCATGTGTAGTTCAGACCCACAAACAGTGTTCATGTATGAGTGTGCGAGTGAAAGTCTGCCCTTGTGGCTGGCTTAACTGCAGATAAGCCATTAATAGTCTGTTACTGTAGGTCAGTGGAGTTCTCCACACACAGAGACCACATTAGATGCTAGAGGCTGCACATTACCTACAGCTTACAGAGGTTCACAGGTTAATACCATGAAATAAAGACTCAGGTTTTCAGGCAGCTCTGTGGATACACACTAATGTGTTAACCTCTGCAGGCTGTGGTAATTACTTAATATGATGTACCAGTTCTGATCGTGTTGTCAAACTGAAGAATGAGATAAACCTTCAAAGTTCAGACTTTTACTCAATTTCTGAACCCATTTTATCCTGTTCAGTGGTAGTTGTGGTGGTGGTGTGCATGTGTAGGGGGGTGTTGTCAGTGGATGAGAGGCAGGGTAACCCTGAACATAAGAGTCAATTCATTGCAGGACACAGGACAAACAATTGTGCACACACTCACACCCAAGGAAAATTCAGAACTACCAGTTAACCTCACTTGCACGTTTTGTACTGCAGAAGCTGGAGGCTTGTATACACAGGGAAGAAGAAAAAAAAGACTCAGGCGCCAGGTTTGAGCCTAAGATCGTCTTGCAATGATGTGCCAGAGCTAACCGCAGCTTCACTGTGCAGCCTTTCTAAATTACAGTTCAACATAATATAGCTCATTGTTTGATAATGGCAAATTGGCATAGAAGCTATTAATTGCATGCACAAAATAAGTCCTTTTATGTTCTAGTTGTACTCAAAATACAGGTTTTCATGTCTTAGTGCCTTTAAAAAATACGACTAAACTTGAATTATAGTGGATACTAAAATCTAAACAGATCATTGCTTAACATTGTATAAACAGTGCTTTGTTTGCACCTTTTACCTATTAAATATTATCACCCGTTAACATGGAAGGTGGACAGGTGTAATTGCCTGTGTTTGTGTGTGTTCATTTGTCTATCTGTCTGCTAGCAATATATCTCTTGAACCTGTGGATGAATTTTAATGCAACTTCCATAAAGTAATCATTACAGGTACATCAACAATTGACTTAATTTTTGGGTCAACCCAATTCAAGATGGCCACCAGAGCAAATTAACTTTTGCAAACACAAAAATGCAAAAATGACAGTTTTACAGACAATATTAAAAATAACAATAATAACCATTTTATTCACAAGCAGATTTTAATGTTATCCTTTTTTATTTTTCCCAAAAGTTGATGTTGTTGGTGAAGTTGGGAGACATAGCAGCCATACTTGTCTTTGTCACTGGTTCTTGACGTCAGCTTGATGTGTCAGAATCCTTAGATGACGCTCTTTAATGAAATCACCCCTGTCTAGAACAAAAGCACCAGTTGGTACGTGTAATAAACAGTGAGTGTGTGGATTTATGCATGTGTCAGGTAACCCCAGCGTGTCTCTCCCACTGAGCTTCACCATTAAAAGAGAGTGGGATACCTCACTTATGTCAACTGTTTTTAATTAACTTCAAGGTTGGACATGTGAAATTTAATATGGGAAATTAAAGATGTTAATTTCCTGCTTTGGAGACAGTGTGCTGGCATGAATAAATTACATTAAATCAGAGCAACGGTCTTAGGGCTTAGGGCTCCTGAGAAGAAAACTCATATGTTATTGCACGCTGTTCAAATGAAACAGTAAGAGAGAAAGGTAAAAAAAATGATGCAGACATTTAGCAATTGATTGTCTTTAGTGTGAATGGCTCCTGTGGCGCTTTTCTATCTTTATAAAACAAGGTTAAAATGGTTTAAATAAGCAATTATGAAAGAATGAAAATTTATATTAGTGCAAATTAAACCAAATTATCAGTTTCAAAACAGACTAA
This sequence comes from Kryptolebias marmoratus, assembly GCF_001649575.2. NCBI lineage: Eukaryota > Metazoa > Chordata > Actinopteri > Cyprinodontiformes > Rivulidae > Kryptolebias > Kryptolebias marmoratus. The sequence goes on along the minus strand of NC_051437.1, from coordinate 16,818,862 downwards.
AGAAACAATTACCATTTAATGTGTGTGTTAAAGACAGGACAAGTTTACTGCTATATTTTTAACATTGTGAAAATAGTAGTGTCCATGCTCCCATTCAAGACTATGTGGCTGTAACCCCTCTTGGGTCTATTTCCTCCTTGCAGCCCACCTCCTGTCATGATTGATTAAACCAGTGTCCCAAGGGTCCAATTCAGAAGACCAGCCGATCATCCCACCTCCTCTAAAGTGTCCTTTGGTGGGACTGAGAATCAGTGAGTAGCAAACTTTTTGTTAACCTTGTGTGACCCACAATGTGGGTAAATCTCCTTGAATTTGTTTGTACATGTAAAATTTCAAGAACAATCACTACACATCAACAATTTGCAAGGATTTAGTGGTCCCAGTAAGCTATGAAGATCTTTGTATCTTTGTAAGCTATGCACTATGTGCTTACTCCTAGAATATGTCAAAGGAAACATGAGTTAAAATGCATTTAAATATACTGCAGAATTTTGCAATGTTTAGCCTATAGTTATCATTTCCAGCCAAAAATAAAACACACCCATACCGGTGATTAAAAATTGATTCTTACACAAATTATTTGCTGTCAGAAATGAAGTTATGAATCCAAACAATTTGTAAAAAAAAAAAAAAGTTAAAGAATTGGCATTTCTATCAGAGAAAGGAACTGTGTGCTCCAACAATAACTATACAACATTGCCATAGATGTAATATTATGCGTTAAATATAAAATATACATCTTACAAAATTTTCCGTTTTAGCTGTTACACTACATTAAAACGTGAGTGTGCATGTTTATTTGTTTTGTGTGTTATTAAGCATTCTGTGATGAATCAGTCAGTCAAAGCAAAGTCCCACCTTCCACCCACTGACTACTGGAATAGACGCCATGACCAGACTCCTGACCCTGAACAGAACAAATTGGGTACACAAAATGAATGCATGGATGGACTACAATAAGGTTCAAGGTAAACTTTATTATCCCTGAGGAGCAATTTGTGACTTCTCCTTAACTGACTTTGCAGCATTGCTAAATGATAACCCTGCAATAACACTGTCCTATATTTCTTACTTTAATTACTTACTTAATTGGAAAGTAATAAAATAACAATCAAGAGTAATGGTCTGTAATATACACTTGCCAAGCACAGTATGTATTATAGAGTGTAGTGTGGAAGCTGGCTACTGGTTGTAAAAAATGAACTATTATTAACTGTTACATAAGGAGGACTAGTGTGGCACAGGATTTGACCAAACGGCTTAATTATACCTTCTTTTTAGTCAGTGTAATGATCAAGCAAACCCTGGTAATGACCTAAATAGCAGTATATAAAGTTGACAGTATAAGTTCAACTTTAGGAGTTTTGTTCAATATAACCACAAAGTGTTACACCCTGGAGCCAGAGTTGGTGCTCAGTTCAGTAAGATTGAGGATTCACATAATCCCAACTATTCATAACATTTTCTTTTCTGAGATCAATCTGTCTCATGACAGCCCCAGAAGAGCCATTCCTACAGCACTTTGTATGGTAGTTCATGCTCACACATGAGTGTCTGGCCATAGAATTTGATTTACAATAAAATAGAAAGGGTCCTGATATAAGAAACGTTTTGGCCAATGTAAGTTACTACTCCTTTATAACATGAACGTTCTTAATATACATTGGTATGTCAGATATTTTAAATATGTAGAGCAACTTTATGTAGACTGAATGATATATTGACAATAAAAAAGAGAATAACTGAGCAGTCATATGATGATAGAGATATATGATACGTTATGTAAATAGATGCAGCCTAAACAAAAAAAAAATGGTTTAATCTAAATGTATAGATTATGTTTGTGTTCAGTGAGTTGTAATTGAACACTAGTGTAAATACACTCTTTTTCCACGGCTTTGCTGAGTGTACATTACGCTCCATGTAAGTTGTGTCTGTGTGGCTCCTCCTGGGGGGATTATTTCTTGCTTTTGTCCCCAATGGTTGAGGTCCATCTCTGGGGACAGAGGCATTTACAGCCTCCCTGCTGATGGATGCAGTCCTGGAATTGGGAAAAAGAAAGTTCACTATTGAAGAGAGTGGGGACACACAGAAAATTTGCACTCATGTACACATCATGACTTTAGGCTGTCCAAATAAGGTAATCTATTTTTTAATGTACCCACTTCATTTATCCCATGAAAACTATATAGATTCTTCAGATCTTTTTTTTTGTGCTTTAACCCATTCCAGTTCACTTCTGTGCATTTTTTGTGTGCTTTATACTGGTCCGAAGCCTAACACACATGCTGAGAGCAGATTGTACTTTTGTTGTTTTTTTGTTGTTTTTTATTTGACCCAGGGCCTAACTGAACATTTTAAATTTTATTTATGTTTGGAGTTTGTTTACATCAAGCTCTCAGCATTTACTGGGGATGACATAGCTGTGGAGAAGATGTGAGGTGGATTGAGTCCATCTAATTGATTTAGCAGCTTAAATGTGATGGCATCAAAGATAAAGCTGCAGTTTGGGGTGAGCATCGATTGTTCTACATTCTTTGAACCTGATTCCTTATAGTTTCATCCCAAGGGTTTTTTGGGATTCAATGTTTTATTTGACCGTCACTTGACATTATCCATAACGTTCCTCAACTCTACATAAAGATTCAATTTGTGAATCCTTATTATTATTATTATTTTACTGTCTTTGATTGTAGTTTATATCAAACTGAAGGTAAGAACATGAAACATCATCTAAAATTTGGCATTGTTGTGTCAAAAATGACTCTAATGTATTTGTAAATTTGTTTCTGGGCTGCTTCACTTGCACAGACGTAAGTTTAAGTCTAGGGCTGGAATTAGAACTGTATCTTTTTAAATTTTGTTTTAGCTTCATTATTCATTTTTTATCTGAAATTTTAAACAGAGCTAAATGAACCAAGACAATAAACATTTCAGAAACACAGATTAATGTTTTTACAGGCAAAAGTCCCACACATATCAGCTCTGGTTAAAAAGGATAAAAATGACTTAACATTTGACTTTTGGAAAGGATGACCCACAATTCTGACCTCACCTTTACACACATTTTTGAACATTTAGGAATATTTTGTTAGTGTATGTTAATCAGAAAATAACAATTAGTTAATTATCTCATCAATGCTTTTCCTTTTTTAACTGTAACAATTAGGTATTCCCAAGACAGCTGTAGCATAGAATCACTCCCGACAAATCCGGATTCTGCCCTGAGGCTTTCTTGAACTGGCAAAATCTGAACCAACTCAACCAATTTCTTTAGATGCAGTGAAGCAGTGACAGTACTCTGACCATTTCCTGATATGCCAAGCTGCTAACACTATAATCCACCTGACCTGTCAATCTCCCACTTTATCCTACCTCCACTCTTTAAGAACACTCAGATATACTGAAACTTCTCCACTTGAGGAAGCAGCTGAGTCCCAATGCAAAGCTGGTGATCCACCTTTTTTTTAAAGCAAGGATCGTGGCTTCAGTCGGAAAATGATTAGTCCTAACTGTGTTGGTAAGTAAGCACCTAACCCCATGGTGGAAACCTAAAGAAAAGAAACTCCTCTGTCCAAAAAGAGTCCTTTAGAACGTGGGATCTCAAAGACACCTGAAAAGTACCAAAAGACCAAGCAGATAACAAACCTTTGTTAAGCCTTGAAGTAATTCTGGCAAATTTTCAAATGTCTCAGAAGGGACAGATATGGCTTCAGCAGCAACACTGTGCAGCTGAGGTCATCTAAAGAAATGGAAGAAACACATTGAGGATCTTCTCAATTTGACTTACATGGCTTCATAATGAATACAAAGTTTGGGGAGTTTGGGGAAACACTTGGCCTAAGGTCACTAAGGTAGTTAACTCTGCAGCTGCACAGTTCTGGAGGATGATGAGATTCACCCTGAGTTCCCCAAGGTCCTAGATGTTGTTGGGCTGTCTTGATTGACACACCTATGCAAAATTGCTCTGCCAATCCAGAGATACTCTTTCTGACCTCTACACAAAGTGATAGTCTACTTTTTAGCAAATAAATAAATAAAAAAAGACCAGAGAGTGTGTTTCAACTACAGAGAAATTACATGTCAACAATTCTGGTAAAGTCTCTGCCAGGTTGCTGATTCTTGAAAGTCATTGATTTTTTTAAAGTGACATTGCTTTACTTATCAGCTTTTAAATGAACATAAGCATCCCCTCAAGCAGCCCACCAGCATAATTTAGCATAAGATGCAATATCCAGCTACTGTGAAGGTTCTAGGCTGAAACATTCATTTTTACAATACTCTATATGCAGCTCATTAATTTTTTTTGCAGTAAAACGTATAATGCGTGTACTTGTCTCATATTTATTTTGGGTAAAGTAGGATGGACACAATTTTGGTAGGTTAAAACCACAGGGCAAACAGGATTTTTAATCATGAATCCAAAAAAGTCCAAAAGGCTACAATGCCTGTTCCTAAAGTGTCCCATGTTCAAATTGAAAACAAAAACAAGCCTAATGTTGCAATACTCATTGAAACTTTATTTGATAAAAAAAGGAAAAACATTTCATGTTTTCTACAACAACATCTGTCAGGGAACAAAACATACAGCAGACAAATAAACTTCAGTTTGAAAGTAAAGTGTTTATCACACTGAGTCTTACCTTTATTTTTTTTAATCCATTTAAGCCAAAAACAAAAAGACAAACTAGCTAGTCAATCAATACACACAAACTAAACTGATTTTTTTTTTTTTTTAGCTACGTATAACAGTTATTTCAGATGGCAGTGGTGCTCAGCAGTCATCTGTGGAAGCGGTGCATATTCTACTCCTCTTAGTCGGCATTAATTTTTAATGCATTTCTAAGATATGTTGCCACAACATCCACACCAGCAGATATTCTTTCAATGACACAATGACTTCACTGAAGGACTTTGGACAACAGTCTCAGTTAATACCACTCAAAAAATAAATAAATAAACAAATCAAAATAACATGCTGTGGCAGCAGCAGAAGCCTTCTCCTTTACATAGTTCACTTTTAGATGGGCACCTATTACATATTCTTACCTAGCTAGTGTTAGCATTGATGGTAATAAAACTGCCTTTTTCATGGATATTCTTAATTTAACAAGCACAATTTCTGGACATTGTCAAAAAACACCACAGATGCAATGTTTGCTTTGAAAATGCTGATGGAGAAGTAAAGAGAGGGTCAGAAATAACTTCATTGAGTTTTTGTGGATTTAGAAAAAGTATACAGCAGAGCGCCAAGGGAGAAGCTGTGGTGTTTTATGAGGAAATCCAAAACTGCAGAGAACTATGTTAGACTGGTTCAGGACATGTATGAGGACAGCAGGACATAATGAGAAGAAGCCTGAGCCAAAAAGTTAAACACAAGTTCCCGTATGCCCATTTTTTTTTATCGCTTTACAACTTATTAACTTGAACTAATTGTAAATATGAAGATAATTGTTCAATTTCATATATATATTTATATGAAATTGAACAATTATCTTCATTATATATATAAAATCATCCAATTTGGTGCGTGTAAAGGCAAAAACTAAATAATATAATTTGGCGCTGAACTAATAATTTACAAAGGGCTGCAATTTTCTTGTTTGAATATTTACAAAATATTTCTGTTTGAAAAAGGGTCTCTGGTGGGGCTCAGCATGGCTTTGATGAATCAAAAAAAGGACTTAAAAAACAACAAATGGGAGAAAATTCTGTCAAGTGCTTGGAAAATGTCTCTATTACACAATGAAACACCATTACACAGAGAAAGTTGTCTGTTCTCTTTCAGAGGGAGCCAGTGTTCTCAATGCCCTCAGGAGAAAATTACACAACTTCTTTGTAGTGACTTGATTAAATACATTTATCCCAGCAGCACCCTGTTCTTGCTTCTTTGCACAATGTTTAATGTCTTCAACACAGTCTTTCAAACACACACATTTACAAACACACACAGGCTATGCTGCCAGAGGAGCAGAGCAGTTAGAGTAAAACTCCAAGCTTAACCACTGATCCAGCTTGCTGAACTTTCTGCACTATCGACACTTCTGCTGAGATTAAATAAAGCCTGGCTTCTTCCTTTCTTTCTTTCTCCATCACTACCCCTACCCCCCCAAACACACACACTCCCTTTTGTTTCATACCTCAATTTCCCCTCTCTTTTCTCATACCTATTTTTCAAACTACTGCCTGCGTGCCCTTTCATATACATTCAGGATTATCATCAAACTGTCATTTTGTTTGTGTGTATGTGTATGCATGAGATTGTGCATGTGTCGCTATTCATGTGATTGCTTGTGTGGGAATACCCACTGAGATTACCATTTATCTCTCTGCTGATCACATCCGTGCTCAGGAATCCTGCACAGGCATAAGAGAAGTGGTACAAGAAATTATGCCAGCAGTGATTACATGACGGTGCTCATTTTTCAGTTTATTGCTTACACATTCTCAATCCCATACCTGTCTGCACTGTGAGAAGATGTTGACATTTCAGGTGAGAGAATTATTTGCTGTTATTAAAAAAGGACTTCCAGACTTACTGCCTAGATTTCTAAACGTGTTGATAATTTATGATCTTCAGCATGCACTAGAGCAATTTGCAGCCAAGTTTAAAGTTGCCAGGATGAGAGTGAACTTCTTAAAATATGACACCATGGTTCTCAGTTGGAGAAAAAAAAAAAATATAATGCTCCCTCTGGGTAGAGGGTGTGTCTGCCTCAAATAGAACAGTTTAGAAACCTTGGTGTCTTGTGCAGAAGTGATGATAGAATGAAGCAAGATATGATTTGTCAGATTAGGACTTCACCTGCTACAACAAAGGTGTTGCTCTAGTCCGCTGTGCTAAGAAGGAGCTGGAACCATAAAGCAAAACATTTGATCTACTGAACTATTTATGTTCCAACCCTCACCTGTAGTCATGAGGTAGGGATCATGACCAAAAAACAAGATCCCAGATACAAGCAGCTTTCTCCAGGTTCAACCTTAAAGAAAAGGTGAGGAATTCCATCATCTGGGGAAAACTCAGAGAAGAGACGTCTGGAGTCAGGGGGTTTGGGGTTCTCATTTGGATGCCTCCTGGGTGCCTCCCTTTTGAGGTTTTCTGGGCATGTGATGTCCCATTGGGGCAGACCTAGAAAATGCCGGAGATACTGTATATCCATTCTGACCTGGGAACACCTCAGGTTCCCCCAGGAGGAGCTGAGGAATATCAGTGGTATAGAGTTGTCTTAGTTTTATTCCTAGACGAGTTACCTCTAAGACCCAACCTCAGATATGTAAAAGGAAGAAGATGGATGGATGGAAGGATAGATGGATGGATGGATGGATGGATATTAAAATTACCCCCATTTTGGGTCCAGTAATTTAAAATACAATGTTTTTTATTCCTTTTCCAAATGTATATTTTTGACATTTTTTGTTTCACTGAAATATCTCAATGAGTTGCTTGATGAACAGCTACAAAACATGTTTTGTTTTCAGTCATTCTGAGCGTCAGTGATACAGTTATATATATTCAGCAGTTAAACACTTACCATCAACCCCCCACCCTATTCCATAGCATTTGTGTTGTCTTAATGTTCTTTACCCCAGAGGGGGGGTCCTACACGCCTAGTATTTCTGTCTTTGAATAGATGATCTGAACTGCAGCAGTGAAACTTTTGAAAATAATTCGTAAGAGAGATATTTCTCTAATTTCAACTTTTCTACACTGGCTACCTGTAAAATCCAGAATTTATTTTAAATCTCTTCTCCTCACACGTGGCTTCTAATGACCAGGATTTATCAAATCTTAAAGACATCACAGTTCAGTGGGGTTTTTTTTCAGTTTGCAGGCTTGCCTGTGCTTCCATAAATTCCCTTAAGGATACTGAGTGAAAGAGTGCCTTCAATAATTAAGCACATTGTTTTTATTTAGGATCAGACACAGTAAACGAGCTTCACTTTTGAACTGTCGCTAAATAATATAAAACCAGCAGTACCTGACCTACATGATAGAGTCACAGGATCTGTTTAGTTAATGCTAGTCTGTGTGCTGGGAACAGCTGCTCAGCTTGAACAGATGTCCTAAAATAGGCTACCACTAAATCATGTTTATCTGTCCAGGAAGTCTGCCAGTATTAAGTGCCGTTTTCAACAAGTTTGAGCAGAGCATCACTAATACAGTTCATCTCTTCAATTTTATTGTCAATAATATGGACAAACATAATTTCTAAAGATTAACAGCATCCTATTGGTTTTTATAACCAATGTTTGATCACATATTGAATAATAAATATTGTAGAAAGAAATGACTGATAATCATATTTATACAGTTTATCATGCAGGAACCACAAGTTACAAACTAGTTCATTATTGCCACTTAAAGCAGAACTGTGGACATGGAAAACAACGTTCATGCCTTGACCACCTTGTGATACAGTTTAAAGCATGTAAATGTCTCATTACCCCACTTCCTCCTAAAAAGTAAGATGAAAATGTACATGGTCCTTATAGAATTAGTAAAGGTTTTTAAACATATTATAAAGATAAAAACTTGCAAATCCTATTAAAGATGCAATAAATCTCCATGTCTGAATTGTAACTGCCCACAGAGAAATACTTGCTATTGTATAACAGATATTACCTAGTTTTAGACCACATTTTACAAAATAAATAAATAAATCTTCAAAGGATTAAAATTGTTTAAATCCATGCCTCACCATCAACTTTCTTGACAAAACCAGGTTTTGGAGTGTCTCTTAAATTCATTCAAATTAAAGGACTACACTGAACAAGTTTTCCATCCCTTCATTCAGTTTACTTAGCCTAAAGCTCCTTTTTAATTTGTGGAAGCCTTAAAACCTGTTGGGAATCTGACACACTTGGCACACCTTTGCCTTAAAAGTATCAACCATTTCTTCTCGTGAAACCATTAAAACTTAACCAAGTTGGATGGGCAGCACAAGATCACAGCCGCTGACTTTTCTCTCTGGCTATACTATTCATGTGGCAGTCTGGCAGTATTGCCTTACTTTCTTTTGTTTCCTGTCTCCTCTCCTTGTTCTTTGCTGTTTGTCTGGGACTTTTGTGTCTAAGTGTGGCTGCAAAAGTAGCCCTTGTGGCCGAGTGGATCTGCACTAATTGCGCACCAGTGCAATAGTATTACGCCAAGTAGCCAGAGACTGCACAGTATTTAAAATTATTTATCAGCCAAGCCAGATGTTACTTTCATATCCAGCAACGAGAACAGCATATGGCCACTTCAACTGTGATGCTGATTCAAACATAACGGGGTGTTTTAAAACCAAGATCAAAATCTAGTCCTAAATTGACAACTGAAGTCAGTAAAACAGAATAATTCCAGGATGGGTATTAATCACTGAATTTCAGTTTGTTTTTAAATTTCTCTAACTTGAAGTTATGCTGTCAACTGGTAATGACACAAAAAACTTTGTTTTGACAAATCATATATATTTTAAATTGACCCTTTCCACCCACAAATGCTTTTCTCTTCATTTGAGAGTTAAACATCTTTCACGCTGCTCATCATCATTTCAAGCTGGGTCATGCACTGTCGTACTGAATAGGAGTAGACCACTCTGTTCACCTGAGATTTGTAACCTGCTGTGCAGTACATCCGTCCCGGTCTGCCTTCCACTCCTCACCAGTTTGAGTTACCCCATGGATATCCAGTAACCATTTGTCTGCCCAGCTTGGCCTTAAAAGGATTAACCCAGCACCACTTCCCTGAGGCAAGGCTTTGAATTGAGATACCTGCTTTGCCCCTTTGCTCTTATTAAGTGCTTTTCCAAACTTTTCTTTACTGAAACTGCAGAAGTTCTTCTTGGAGCAATAGGGGAGTCTGGCATTTTGAGCACAAATGAATGGATTGCAGCAATCCGTTTAGTTTCTCCCTCTTTACTTGTAAAAGTTTATAAAAAGACAGCTCCTATTTTTTTGCTGAATTTGCTTGTAAAGTTGATTTCACAGCAGCTCTTCCCTGTTTTATTTTCTAGCCTGAGTAATATTTTATCAATTTCTTTAAATGATATTGCAACACAGCAGTGGCTATGTCTAAGTTTTATATGTTTCCATAACTCTATCCAAAATATAAAGCAAACAAACAAGAAGCAGTTAGAGCTGAAAAAAAAAATAGAGTCAGTTGGGTAAATAAACGCTGAGAGATTTTAATCTGTAAAATATCCTGTAACCAGCAGAATATAATATTGGCTAAAAGTATATCCAACATTTTTTGTCAGTTTCATTGTGTTTAAGCTGACTGTTGGTAAGTTTTAGAAACATTACACAGCTACTAATGTCCAATTTTTTTCAATAATTACTAATACCATATCATTCAAAACAAATATTGTTGTGCAGACTGTGTGCACAACCAGCTGAGGAGTACTTGCTACTACTTCCAATATGGTTACTGTACAGTTCATCTTGATTAATCTCTGTCCAATTAGCTTTAAGGTCAATGACGTGCCATCTTGCCTCTTCAATCATTCTCCTCTTGTTTTCTGTGCTGAATTGTCTGTAATAAAGACCTCTGTCTGAGCTGTTTTGAGGAGGGTGAAAGTCTGTGGGCTCAGGGTAAGTACAGGGAGATTTCCTGCTCTTTCTTCGTCAGTCTGCAGGGTTATAAGGGCATTAGGAAGAAGAGGAGAGGAATCAGTGGTGGCAGCATGCCAACAATTCACATCACAGAAGATAGAAGGAAACCAGGAAGAGCAAACAAGACGAAAAATTAACTAGAAAACATCCACAAACAACTTGGGGAAAGATGCTAATTGAGATAAGTGAAAGGCAAAATGACAATAAACAACAGAAAAAGCCAGTTAACAAAGTGAAGTTCTCTCTCTCTCTCTCTCTCTCTCTCTCTCTCTCTCTATATATATATATATATATATATATATATATATATATATATATATATATATATATATATGAAATAACATTCAAGAACATTTGGTCACCATTATTTTAATCACAATTTACTTGAGAATATGTTAAAAAAAAATCAAGTTTAAAAAATCTTAGACATCAGGTTGAAGGATGCACTTGAACATGAACAACTCTTTCAATTAATAACTGGTGATAAGAAAGGAAAAGAAAGGGTACTATTAGTGAGCAGAGATAACCAGGCAGACGACATACTGAGAGAGCAATTGACAAATGAAGAACAGGTGAGTGGCAATCTGCATAAAATGGCCTGGTGACGACAAAGACAAAAATAAATTTATGGAACCATTGTGGATCTCCTGCAGTGAAGCCACTATCCACAAAATTTTATAAATTATTGTCTTCTATAACATGCATACAGTTTGAGTTTTGATTAATTCATGATTTATGTGATTTGAAAAGTAAATACCAAGATATGGGCCAAGTAGAAAACAAGCAACACACTTTTGTTGAAATTAAAATAAACCACCACCAAACAAAAAATAACATGTTTCACTAAAAACTCCAGATGACAACTGATTGCAGCTAAAATGCGAATGTCAGTCATTGTGTAAGCTCTATGGTGGTTTTATGTAAGTCGAATAAAAATTACAAATGTAACACAAATGCAATACAGTTGTTACTCAGCCAGCCTTGTATTTAGTGCAAAAGAAAATCAATGTTTGCTGTTTGTTGCATCACAAATTCTGCTCTTGTGGTAGGTTTGTTGCCTCAGTAGGGGTAAAATCTGATAATTCCTATTGTAAATTATTACAGTATCAACGTAAGCTTCAGTTGGTGACCTCCAGCATGTGAAAAAGCACACAAAATTAAACAATTTCTCTGTGACACGGAGCCTTGGAGGGCTCCTGGATCTGACTCGGGGAAACTTTGATTCAGTGAACAGCATGGTTTTACTCTGGCCAAGATAGCTTTGTCTCCAAGTCTGTGATTGTGACAAAGTAAAGCCAAGGCAGCCTTTCCAGTCTCTGACAGGCTGAGCAGTCATGTGGAAAAAAAGCTGCGTTTGCTACAGACTTCCTTTACTGCACAACATGGAAGCATAGTACTGTTTTTCAGACGTTCACAAGCTAAAGTTGCATTTGGATTTATTGAGAAACATGATTTAGAATGTCCTAACTGTGTCTTGGATTACAAATAGTAAATGTTTATTTGAAGAAAAATGTGTTGTGGAACAAAAGCCCAGTGTTTTTGTTAAATCAGAATCATAATTCAAAGTGGGACAAGGACATAGGTGAAATGTAGCCACTGAGGTATATTAGTTGTCAACTCGTAAATCTGCAGAATGAAGCAGAATGCTGAACTTGTAAGCATTTTATGATAATAATGCCTTCATGTGCAATAACCTCTTTATAGAAGTAGAGACCATCTCTTGGCCTCAGTCATTGCTTGCTTTTATTTACAGTGTGTTGTAACTAATATTTAGTAACTCTTGTACAAAAATTCCACAGTTTAGTGATTCAAGTTGATTATTTTATGCCAATGTAGTCACCTCATTGTGCCCGAGCGGACTATAAAGTTGCCCGGTACTAAACAGCAATACAGGAGGATGAGGACTTTATTTCCAGAGGGTTAGCAGAGCAGTGTGTGCAGGTCAGCAGTTTTCCTGCTGCACAAGAAAAAAAAAACAACAAAAAAAACTTTTTATTTTAGCCTTCTTTAGAAGAGGTCCCTGGTTCCCCATTAAGTCTGTTTACTTACTACAGTCAAAGATGTATGCTCGTCTGCGTGTCCATGTTGGACAAGTGCAAGTCCATTCAGTGAGACAAATTACAGCACAGGTTACACATGACCATCAGTGGCACTTAATGTTTTGTTCATGACAATACAAAAGAAAAAGCAATGACTAAAATGGTAGACAAGAAACCTAAACCTATGTTTTAGTGGCAATAATACATTCCATGGTTTTTATCTTCAATTTAAGTTCAGAAAATCAGCTGTAGATAAGAAATGTATTTGTGATTCAGTTGGGAAAATAAACACATTTACTTTAATCTTCAACATATTAAGCATTTGAAAACTAATTTTTATTAAATGTATTTTCTGAAGAAAAGAAGTAAGAGGTAAGATGGGAAAAAGTCAGTACTGTTCTGTGATTCTCAGAAGGAGAATGGAATATACTCTATTTTTTAAAAACCTCAAGTGAGCATTCACCAATATTGGGTTTTGTAATTAGTGGTGGCACACAAGGAATGGAGCCTGAGGACACTAAGCTGATTTGTTGAGGATCAGGGATGGCACTTACCCATCACTCGATGCAACCCAGCCATCATTACACATAAATTATACTCTGCTGTAATTTAAACAGGTGAGTTTTTTTTTTTTTTTTAATTAGTGCTTTAGCTGAAGAGATGGGAACAGGTTTTTGTACCAAGTTTTTCAAGTACTTATTTCAGATGTAAAATTGAGAATTTTAGGTTCAAAGAGAAAGATTTATGTGCAGGGCCATCTTCAAGTATAGTATTTGTAACTTTGAATTTGTTTTTCAGCTCAACAAGATGTATTTTTTCTATTACACGAGTCTCTATTTTCAGCTTCTCTCCTGCAACGCTCATATCAGAGATAACTCAGTGAGATTACAAAGTCTTTGAACATGAACAAGATTGTGGTTTGAGATTACTCTACTAACATCTGCCTGAATGTTTTTATTTTTTGGAAGGCTCAAGTGTGTTTGTTGGTTTAAATTGATTTTTGCAACCTGTGAAACAAACATACGTGCTCATTTCAGGCGAGGTAACCTATACAGTAATATCATTTTCTTACACCTTAACTTTAGTATTTTTCAAAAACTTAAGGATCAGATTTCAGACTCAGTATGATCCCTGTGGGAAAATATTAGTGTTGCAATAGTTTGGCTTTAAAGTTGACTCACGCTTAGACTACAGATTGTCTTGTGCATTGGACAGACCGCCTCAGGCTACACATTCATTCCACACCAGGTCAAGTAAAGTGAATTTTATGTAGGTAGGCCAAAAGGATTTTCTTCAAATGGTCCCATCTATTGCTCTATTCTCATAGTAATTGGGTTAGTTTCTCTTTAGTTTAGATTATTTGTATTTAGATTTTTTATTAATGCCTTATCTGTAAGTCACTTTGTGTCACAGTAGTCTGGATTCAAGAGTCAAAACTTTCTTCTCACTAAATGCAGTTGTGCTATGACAAATAAACTAATGTCCACCTATGTCTTCACATAATCTTTGATTTTTTGCATCTTCCTATTTGGTCTCATTCTTCAGAGTATTTGCATTTAATGTTGTTTAAATTGAAATGCATTAATCTTGGTACATTGTTGTTTATGGTCTTTTTTAATTTCTCCTAATTCCATTAAAACATAGTCATCTGTATAGGCAGCTCTATATGTAAAATCAGTGTTTGATGCAGTGAGATTTTTACCCAGATTTTTGAGGACTATCTAGTGTGCAGGTTTTTGTTTACATGCAAACATTTACATGCATGTATATTTTTGAGGTGTTTTAAGGCCGTTAAAAACTCTCCCATCATCTGAGATCTTTGATACCTACCTTGAGGGTGTGAAAACCATTGCCACTGTCCATATGTAGGGGGTGGTTAGTATATAAGGACAGTGTTTGCTAACACTTTTGTATTTTTATTTTTATTTTGAATTAACATAAAAAAGTATTGACTCGCAGTCTGGTAACATTAAATGAGATGAAATACTTTTTTATGTAAAGATAAAGGGTAAAAAAACAAAACAAAAAAAACTAATCAAAGTCATCATCGTCAATATAAGTAATAATCTGTGTCCGACTTTTGAAATTGTTGTTATGAATAAAGTGTGTATTACCTGACAGGAACATTATGAATACCAGCTGAGTTTTTGTTAAACACAAGAGTGACCTTGTTTGCATGTTTTTTTTCTTGTTCCAGTTCTTGTCTTTCTTTATCATTTGGATCGAGAGACACACTCTCTTTTGCATATAAAGGCACGCTTTGGATTTTGAAGACAGTGAAATATTTACTCGACACTTCACCTATTTTCTTTCCACAGTTTCCTAAATTTGTTTTGATGTGGCTGTTTTGCAAATAAAAAAAGAATCTCTGTCTCTATATTTAAATATTTTAGCTCTAGACATCTTAGTTGTATTCTCAAAAAGTAGCCTGTACTTATGGTTATGCTCTCCTCTGTCAAAAAGTGCCATATAGAGGTTTTAAATAATTCATAATTGTTGACTTTTCAATGAACAAATAAAAACAAAGAAAATATTTAGCCAAGGGAGCCTGAAATTATGTAGAATGAATGAACCTCTATCAGATAAAGTGACATTATACAAGGCATCTAAAACTCAAACTTTAAACCTTTTAAAGGAAAAGCAAATGCCACATTGTGGAATTTTCTGATGTATAACTTTTACATCAGCCAATTATAGGTTATGTTCATATAACACAGTCTGTTTTGCAACACAGTTTTGCACAACAAACTTTTTATAACAAGTTGTGAACTGTGTCACAGTAGTGAGGGCCTTTAAGTAACCATTTGATGTAAAAGTGACACTGGACAAATTTAATATTTCTTTAAACCATTACATTAAGTGTGAATGTAATTGTCTCTCTGTGTCAGACATGTGAAGAACTTGTGATCTGGCCAAAGTTCAACATGCATCAGACTCATGCCATTTCTACATTAAAAATATGTTTAAACAGTTTGTTTGAATGTGGACTTAAACCAAAGTCAGCTTTTTTTTTCTTAAAGAGCCACATTCAAAACTGGGACTGTTGCGGAGGGGTATATCAAAAATTTGAACTCAAGTCTGCCAATTACAAATTTTATACAAAGCTATATATGATTTTCTTTAGCCCCTGGAAGAAAAATTGCAACTGGGCAATACAAATCTGAACCAGTCATATGGACAATTTCAAGTATATATAGTTTTACAAGTAATGAGCATTCACAAAAACATTTGTGCAAACAATATATGTTTTGCAGAATTTCAATGACCTGCAATGTTGAAGGTAAAACTATTCATGCCAGTATATGACATTGAAATGTGCCATCTGCACGTCTGTGAATAGCTTTTTATCTGTTTATTATTTGCATTCACTATTACCCATTTTCATCATTTACCCAATGCTTCTCTCATGCTTTTATTCATTAATAGTCTTAGTAATGAGAAAAAGGCTTTTGCTCAGAGAAGACAAACATAATGCATATGATACTGTAGTAATATAAAGATTAGCATAAATAAAAAAGCATGAGAATGTAAAAACCTTTAGCTACAAAAAGTAAAAAAAACTATCTATCTATCTATCTATCTATCTATCTATCTATCTATCTATCTATCTATCTATCTATCTATCTATCTATCTATCTATCTATCTATCTATCTATCTATCTATCTATCTATCTATCTATCTATCTATCTATCTATCTATCTATCTATCTATCTATCTATATCAATATACAGTGAAATGTACTTCACAAATAGCTTAAAATTGACCAGATTGGAAATTGAGCAAAATCAGGGTTTCTAAGAATTTTTTTTGCCCTCTCACTTATGGCTTAAAGCAAAGTATAACCTGCATGTCACACTTGTTAGATTGAATGAGGTCTAAATAAGTTTTATACATAGATTGTTTTATTTTCACACGTTACATCGTCGATGTTTCAGGTAGCCTTGGATAGCAATGCTTTCTTTGGTATTCAGTCTTCCTCACAGTAATGTTCTTCAACTGTCTCATTTTGCTCCCAGAAGCATGCCATTCACACTGATGTTGTGCAAAGATAAAAGGTGTGAGTCAAAGCGTGAGAAGCCTAAGAGTGACTAGCATATTGATTTAAAAATGTTAACTAATGAGGAACCAGCCTAGTTGATGAAAGATGTAAATAGCGTGTTGCTCAATTTGCCTACACAACTTTGCTCATGCAGAGTCATCCCTTCCTCCCACTGCAATTGGTGGTCTAAAAAGCACACAAATATGCGCACACATGCATATAAATGTAGAGAGAGTGTGAATAATTTAGTGCTAATGGAAACATAAATATTGCCCTCATTTGCATTGGGGGTGGGGGGGAAGAGTTACAAATTTCCAGGAAGAGTTTACCTCACCACCTTATTCCTATACACACAAAACTCACCTCCCTCCTCTCCTCTCCATGCCTTCTCCTGGTCCTTCTCCTCATCATTCCCATATTCTGTCTATCCACAGACTGCCTTCTCCCTGGGGCATCTGTGTGTTCCATTACTGCTCACCCTGCCCATGACAGCTACTATTAACCTTGGAGGTGTACGTGTGTGTGCTACTTGGTGTGTGTGTTTGAGAATGAGGAAGAGCGAGGGAAAGTGAGAGAGTCCTAATTTGTATTTGTGTACACCACTGGTTTTGCCTTCACTTGTGTGTGCACGAGAGGGAGAGACAAAGGGATAAAAAAAAACAGAGTAAGAATGTTTGTCGGGAGATGTGTGTTTGCTTGTAGGTGCATGTTTCTATTGAATCTGTGTCTGTGTAAACAGGTGGCACATAGCACAGCCACAGGCAGGAGGATTGACTTTTGTTCTCCAAATAAAAAGAGGAGGTCATGGACAACAACTCTCATATCTAAGAAATCTCTTGCCATGCTAAATAGCTCTGCAGCCTCTCACCCTCTCTGTTTCTCGCAGTCTCTCTTGTTTCACAAACACACATGTAAGCACCCACACACAATCTCTCTCTCTCTTCCCATCCTCTGATCAGATTTCTCTTTGTATCACTTTCGGTCTGACTGTCTGTCTGTCTCCCTCCCCACTCACCCCGTTCTACCTTCCACTTGAGCCAACTCTCCGTAATGAAACTCTAATGGTCTGCCATTTGTTTCCGCTCTTTGCTTAGTGAGGTGATGCAGCAAGAGCTAATGGTCTTATAAGGGTGTGCTTGTGTGTCAGAGTGTGCGCCCAGGACTTTATTGAGGGCAGTGGCACCATCAGGGTATGCTATATCCTCTAAAATACCCCACATAGTGATGCAGTAGTCATGTACCCCAATAGCTCTAAATAATATCTCAATACCTCCATATTTACTATGTGGTGGATACAAGTGCAGTTGTGTGTGTGTGTGTTAGCAGGAGAGAGTGGTGATCCTTGGGGAGAGCAGATAGATGGAATAATGCATGTTTTGAATATTATTATTATGCAGTACCTGGATGGAATATTGGGAGGCTTTCAAGCACTGATGGGTCTCAGTAATGGCAGCAGTGTCTGGGACTTGACTCACACATACTTAAATACACACGTGCACACGCACACCCCCACACAGACAAACACACACACACTTACTTTCACAGGCAGACAAGAATAAATGACTTAGATTAATGATGTTGAAAACATTGAGGAAATACAGGTTGTTCGATTTCTTCACTCTGCCTCTGTTTTCTCATTTGAACTCCCATCTCTATACACTTTTACTACCCTGTGTAGATGTGTGTGTGTGTGTGTGGGTGCGTGTGCACGTGTGTAATGTGGAACCCATCACACTGGTTTTGATTATCAATGATGGGCAGTGTAATGAGGTGCCATAAAATCAGATTAATTTGAAGCAGGGTGAGAAACTGGTGCCAGATGCTCCCTGCCAGCCACTTTCCCTCACACACACACACACAGATTATGAGCTCCTTTGTCTGAATACATGTCCAGTGCCGGCATACATATCCATGTCAGCTCTTGTGAAGATAAATGCAACTTAATTTTTAGGCTAAATGAATATGTACTGTCAATGTATGTCTGCACAGATTAACACTTCTTCCTAGTTTGTGGAATGTGTTAATGTCTCAACAGCATAAAATGTTCTTCGTCCGATTTTATTGAAAACTTTCAGAAATTTGGAAATTCAAAACTTTAATCTAACATATTTTCTTTTGTACTAATTCTGCTTTGCATATGGGGCTCCAAAGGGTAACGATTAAATTGATAACAAGACTTAAGTATTATCAGAGGGTTTTACCAGTTGCAAATAATCTATAAGCCTACAGAAAAGGAAAGATAGATAACACTTTATTAAAAAAAAAAATCAAATTTTTAAATAGTAAGATCAAACAGAAAAAATGCAATACAAGGTGCACAATCACACAAACAGTTAGTTGAAATCAACCCAAGATGACACAACTGTACTCGTAGAAATTAAAACAAAAATAAATATTTTTCAATGGAAAAATCAGCAAAACATCAACCCAACTAGGTTGAGAACAAAAGAAAATGCTGAAAAAAGTCAAACCAACAGTTGAAACAGCAGTTGGCAAATGTCTGGCAAAGCATCACGAGAAATAAAATAATAATAAATAAATAAAATCAGCAGTTCTTTTGTGAGGGTCAAAGTTTACAGAGTGAAAGCAGTCAATGCTGGCATAAGATTTTCAACAAGTTTGGAATCCTTCACCGTTTTAAGAAAGATTTTTTTCCCAAACTCCCGAAATCACAGCTTCAAAGTTTCAACGTCAGGTACAGTTTTGCATTTTTTTTACTTTTAATAACACACAAGGTCTGTAGCTCTCTCTTAACACAATTTTCTGTTATTCAACTTTTGGCAATGTCTGATCTATTCAGTAGACATTTTATTTTTGTATTCTTGTGAACATCCATTCAACGTAATTCGTGTCTTCTTGTAAGACACTTTAAATCCTAAAGTAAAAAAGACAGTATAAGAAGTGTGTTTCTCATCAAAACACTATTAAAAAAAACAGCCATAAAAATAAAATGAAATGACAACAGTTCTGACATGTTGATTTTGTCTTCCTGATCCCCAGTTACCAACATGACGTCATCTGTGAGAAGTGATTTCGAGTCACAGATACCTAACCTGAGAACACATCAGGTTAAAAGATCTGGTTGCAAACACTCCACAAAACCTGCAAATGTTTCTTGTTCCATGACTCTATGAGCTGCTTTAGTGGCAAAAGGGGAAGTTAATCAGTATTAGTTGCTAATACTGTTATGGTCGTTCGGTGTATTTGGAGCACTTTTCATGAAACAGGTAAGTGCTTTGCCCATTTTCATAGTTCCCATAAATCATAAAAAATGACCTTGGACTCCATGCACACATTTAAGTCTGTCTAAAATGAAAAACTCCTACAATATATGTGTTGTCATGTTTCTTTTTATTATTTCTGTTTTCGTAGAATCAGGGATTTTCTTGAGTATTTTGAAAGCAAACAATTTGTTTAAACATGTGTTGTGTCTGAATGTGCATTGAAAGTAAAACAATAATAAAATAAGAAGCATTGTGGCAGTAATTGGTTTCAGAAGGACCCTAAAAGGCAGGCTAACATGCAGACTAGTTAAAGATTTTAATTACAATATAAAGGCCTGACAGGGCAGCAAACAAAATATAAAGAGAACTAAGCAACAAGGAGCACATAAGGAATAGGCAGGAGAACAAACAGTATAACAGACTAATGTCTGAGAAGAAACCAAGAACTTAAGTAAGCAGGGAGGGATGATTACTAGTGGAAACAGTGGTAACTAGGAGGAGGAGTTGTGAGTGGTAGACTCAAAGCGTGAAAGACTGAGGGAAAATGGCTGATAACACAGGGAGTCACTGGGAAACAAGATAAACCAAACGCCAAGAATCTCAAAATGAAAGAACAAGGAAAATATGATGAAATAAGAACACAATACAAAAATATAATAATTTAAAAAGAAAACAAACAATCCACAACAGACCCCCCAAAAAACATGATCATGACACATTTTTAAGAACTGTTAGGAATTGGTTTTATTTGAACAGTCTACCTTGAGTTATGTTTGCTATTGTATTAGAGTTTTTTCTTTTGCTGTGTAAGTGTTGAATGACTTCATTCAAAAAATATAATTCAATTTATTTTGAATTTCACAACATAAGATTGTGTAAAAAGGTGAGAGACATGGAGTCCCTCAACTCACTAAAACAAGAAAACATCTGAACAGCATAACGTCCTTTTTTCCAGACATGCAATAGCACACTTTTTTTTCCCTTTGCTCCCTTACTTCCTCTCCATCCCTCTCTTTCAGTCTCACACACATATACACACACACGCACACAAATTCTTGTCCAATTAGTGCAATAACCTGCTGGCAAACGAGAGCTGAAAAAAAGAGTGCTCTTCTTTCCACTCTTTGCTTCCCTGTCTGCTCTCCTCCTCATCAAACTTTTTTTTTTTTTAAATTCTGTAAAGTGGTCGACAGAACCTGCAGCTACCCGTAACCTCAACCATCAAATTTAGAACTTGTCCAAGTAAAAGACTGATATAAGCTGTCTCTCAATAAGTTAGTTTTTCCTCCTGTTGTCATTAAATGAGAAAGCTGTCTGCAGGTTTTCACGCCTGTTTGTGTGCATTTGTGGCTCTTTTGAATATGCTCTTTGTGTGTGTTTTTGTATCTGTACTTGAGCGGTTAAAGCCATGCATTTCTCATCTTCAGCAGTACACAGTTTGCAACAGTATATTACTAGATTGGATTGTTTTATTCTTAAATAGAGAATTGGTTTTCCTTCGTTTGACTTTATTCTTTCACCGCATGATTGATTACCAGTCTATGTAAATGTTACACATGTATAAAAGTGCACAACATGCATTTCTCATTTCTTGCAAATACTACAAGCATAACTTAAGGGGACTTAAGTAATAAAAATAATAAGGTTTTATGAAGTATGTGAATACATTTGTGAATTAGTTTGCCTCTCTTTGTGAGCTTATTCCAGCAGGATTATTTTCTTGTCCTTTAAAGGTTTTTCTCTCCAGCCATCTTATATCTGATTATATTATCCAGGGTTCAAAAGTCCTTACTCACCTTCATCTTAATAAAAAAAGGCTTAGATTATGACTTTATTTTTAAAGATAAACTTGAAATATTGAAATAGAAAACACACTTCAGGATATACTGTTTTTGTAAAACCTAAATCTTTGCAAATATCAAATCTTTTTTTAAAAATTTGCACTAAACTGAACATGTTTTTTTTACGCCATCTTGACTAATTTATGGACTCTCCAAATTCTAAAGAAGCTCTGTTTGCTGTTTACCATATGACACATCTCCTGACAGATAATTATCCTATGTGTATGTTGTCTTAAATAAGGCTTAAAAGTTGTTATTAGTGCTGTAACCACTTTGTATCTGAGAGCCCTGTACATATCAATTATAGCACTCCCTTTTATGGAGTGTATGCTGATGGACAGTTACATCCTGATGACCGATGACCACTGAGATAATCTGCTAATGGTGCGGAGAGCACTGCTTAATTACTTTATTCATTCAAGGTGGCATTTAGCTCTATCATGTCCATCCTGTTTGTCAGTTAGCCAACCGGGATAAAAATGAATGCGAATGGAAAGGATGCATTAGTGTCTAGAGTGATGGTAAACATCTTTCACCTGACAAGAAGATGAGTTTAATTGCGCAGACATATCTGCAAGTATTTAAAAATACTGTCTCCAGGGTTCTCTCTGTTCGCCTGTCCACTCTTCTACAGTACATGACATGCACACAAGCATCCTGTTATGAAGGCCCTTTTCACACTGTAAAACAACACTGGCACACTATTCGCAGCTTATTAGAGGGTGGCTGGATCACAACCAATTTGGAAAACCTCCTTCAGTGTGAAGGCAGTTATGACACTGCTACCCTCCTTGTACTTATCAAAAAGGTTTTTTTCCTTACTGGTTTCTGTACCCTATGATGCTCTCCTGTGCCCTCACCATGCCCTATAGGCCAGCAGCATGTTCCTATGACAGCACTCCCACATATGTCCCTGATCAAACTATGCCTCAGGCCCTGTTCTGCTAAGACTCTCCTGAACTGCATAAGGATACAGCTTCACAAAGATCTTGCCACACTAGCATAATGCTATCACAAAAGATAATATGTTGGAAATAGGTTGTTTCCATGACCTTGTCACAATCAACGCTTATAGGCTAGGTATGAAGCCAGTCCCCAAATTCCCAACAACCAAGCTACTTTAGGGTTCATAGAGTATGTTGCCACCACTGCCACAATGAAAATAAACCATCACAACCTTGCTACAGAAATTTTGTGCATGTTCAAAATCATTTATGATGTGTAATGGGGAACCCATTGCATGCTATACACACCTGAAGACCTTGCTAAGACCTTATAAAGATCATCCCATCCATGTTCTGGCTGAATTTTTACATTGTTGCAGGGTTGTATTGTGTGTGAAGAGGGCCTAATGTAGTAAATCTGGTCAACTTCTTGCATCTAGAATGGAGATGGAACTCACTCAGTCAAAGAAATTCCACTGTCATTGTCATTATGGATGTGTTTAGATACAATTTAGCTACATTTTTGTCTTCCAGTTACAGACAAACTTATGCAGAATACCCCATTTTCTTATACTATGCCGCACTAAAAGACAAATACACACTAAGATATACACACGGTAAAGCACACATAATGTGATGGCCTCTGGTTATACAGTATATCCTTTCCTGATGTGGACCCAGGGGGACAGAGATTTATGGCTCTTGTCTCCACAATCAGTTTTGGATTCAAAACTCTGTTGAGCGCCTCACACAAAGACATGCGTGCATGTGTGTGGCACAGCCAGCAGAGAGGCTTTATATATCAGCACATCAGAATGATAAATGCCAAACACACAATGAGCTGCACATAATGCACCCACATTCAGATTGCCTCAAGAAAAACTGTATGAATACTAAGTAATGGATATACCAAAAAGCACTGAGAGATATTTAAACTATTTTGTTTGGGTTCCACAATTGCATTACTTCAGAATCATTTTAGTGTGGTAGGTACAGCTACTTCAAACTGATGTGCTGTGATACAAGAACCCTGAAATAAATCTGATCTTTGTGAAGGTTACAGTGTTAAGCTTTAGTGAAACATCCATAAACAGACTAAAGCACATTTGACCCAGTGTGACACCGGAATATGGGCTCCTCACAGTTTTTAGTTTTAAATTGCAAAAACACTCTGATTTAAGATTATTTAATGTATTGTTTTAAAAAAATTAATACAAAATTCTATGTGTATGAAATTGCATTTTACATTATCACCCACTGAGCAAAAGGCGAAAGGTGGACAGTAAGGTTTTTACTTATGTCTGTATCTGTGTGTCTGTCTGTTAAGATATCTCATCCCACTGGATACATTTTAATGAAACTTGCAGAAAGTAATCATTGCTCTAGAACTATTTATCTTTTGAAGCCGACCCCTTCCAAGATGGCCACTGCAACCAACCTATCTTAAAAAACATAACATATATTTCAGTCAATTTCACAGATACTGACTAACAATTTGGTGTGTTTCTAGCTGAGAGTCATTCATAACACATACTTGAAAATACTTGAAAATGTATTTGCTCCTTCAGGATTAGTTATAGACCAATTTAAAAAAATACAAACTTAAAAAGAATGATGCAATGTAACAACTATATTACAAACCTGACAATGTAAAAATGATCCTTTTGTTAATAGGAGACAATGATTCCACTTTGCATTTAAATGATTATAATTTTGTAAACAAAGCAGAATTATGAATATTCATAAAAGAATAGCTTGCTCCTAACCAGCTTAACTTCTGGAGTTTGTAAGATGACGCAATGCGACGACTCTGACTTTGTGAATCAGCATACAAAGAACATATTTGACCCAGTCACCTTCACATGAAAGGGATTAATTTTATTTCCTAACCAGCTATAAAAGATGTCCTGAGTGTCTTAATAACAGTCTCAATATTATGTAATCTTACTTGAGGAGGAAGAGACTGCACATGTTTACAGCCAGGTGTTTACAATAAAGTGTAGCGATGTGGACCAGAGTGACTGTACATTTTTTGGCCTTTTGTGAATGACTTCATAAATCATAAACTGTGCATTTCAAGTGGATTCACAGCCAGAGTGTGCCGCTTGTTTAAGTGCCCATGTCACCAGAGCTGCCAACCATGAATTAATGAATCAAGTTGGAAATGTCAAAGCAGGTCCCAGATCACTTTACTGTGGTTCAGCCGTGGTGCACTGCAGCACCAGGTGGCTAACTGATGGTCAGAGGCTTCACTCATAAAACAACGTACAAATGTACAGACACCCATTCACACACAGACACACACACACTGCATGATGACTTTTTCAGTTTCTCTTGTTATAACAAAGGTCATTCTTGTCTCGTCTTTAAGCACAATGGGTGACCAAATCTATGCACTCCAGCCCTCTAGCTGCTGTGTATGACAGTGATTACTGCATGCAAGTGTGTCCACATCATTATTATGTACACTTTTGATCCATCTTCTATATGAAAGTCTGCAGAAAATTCCTCCCACATTCCAGCTGACATAATGATTAGTACTGTACAACTCACTCAGATCCATCACTCTCACCCCACAACTTCATCTGCCCAGATTGTCATTATTAGACAGTGGATTTACACATTCGTATATGAATATCCCGGTGTTAAAAAAAAAAAAGTCATCACACGCATACAGAGGGGTGGTAATCTTCTCTTTTTCACACTCTTTTTCATAACCACCTCATGTTTCTCTGCCTTTCATCACCTTCTCCTCTGTGTGTGCCGGCAGCAAAATGCACTTGATAAAGAGATTAGAAACAGCTTGACACAAAGAGGAGCTGAGTTTGTAAAGAACATCATGTTCTGAGATAATTTAAAAGAATTAACATAGGCATGACAAATCACTCATTCACACATTCATACCTGAACACAAAGTAGCCGGATATCCTTCTCCACTAACCTTTTACTTACACAGTTTTAACTTTTTTTCTAAAAAACTTGGAAATTGTGTCACATTTCTGTGTACTAATATCTTACAGGATAATCTAAACCCCTGATCAATAAATCTTTATTTTAGATAACTGTATGTTACAGTGAACAAATTGTTCTAGTCATTGCACCACTTTCCCAATTACATGAACAACATTTTAAGGTCTTCAATATGCAGAAGTCAGAAACAGTTTA
Organism: Kryptolebias marmoratus; assembly: GCF_001649575.2. Classification (NCBI taxonomy): domain Eukaryota; kingdom Metazoa; phylum Chordata; class Actinopteri; order Cyprinodontiformes; family Rivulidae; genus Kryptolebias; species Kryptolebias marmoratus. Next base: position 16,793,016 of record NC_051437.1, on the reverse strand, counting down.
GATGTTACTGAGGCATAGGTCACTAATTTGCTTGTAGTAAATGTATGTTCTTTTGACACATGCTTAGATACAGAACATCTGCTTAAATGTTCTTACACATGTGCTGCATATGAGCTTTACAGACACATGTAAAACTGTTAGCATTGATGTAGCTAATGAAGCTTAACAGCTGGTAATAACTTGGGCAGTATGGCAGCGCTCAGTTACATCCAAGACATCTTCAGCTCTCTGTGCAATACATACACCCATACACAAGTTATCCTTTGTGAATATCATGCAAATAATGAGGAATTACAATGAAATGCTCAAAATAAAATAATAAAAAAAGATAAATACTGACATTCGCGTTCTTAGACATTTGTACCTTATCTTTACTTGTTCAGATATTTTTTAAATGTACATTTTTAGTTGCATTTGATCTTCTCACTGACATACAAACAGTTTTATTTGAGAAAAAACAGAAAAATCATGTTTTTCCTTGTTTTATTTATTTTTTGTGTGTTTACAATATACATTCTGCTACTTTCCCTCCTGTTTCATTGTTTTTCCCTCATCCATCCCTGCTTTCAGCTCCCCTGTCACACCTGCACTTCGTCTGCTCATCAGTCTAGGTGTTTTACTTACCCATCACATACACTCCTCTGCCCCTGCAGCTCTTGTGAGATCATACTGCTTGCTATCTAGGTCCTTGTTCCAAGTAGGGTTTTTTGACTGTAGATTTTTAGTTTTGTCTCCCTTTTTATTTGTATTGTTACTTAGTTGCCTTGACAGGTTTTTACTTTATTAAGTGTTTCATTTATTTAGTTTATCTGCCTTTTTGTCTGCATCCTGGATCCTCTTCACTCTCAATATGACAGAGTGGACTTAAATGTTAATTTTAAGAAAGACTAATATGGAGATCTACTTTACCCATACTCACTATTATGTTGTATATTGCTCATGCACTAGAAACCACAACAAGAATGACACCTATATACTGGAACAATTCACAATTGTATTTTTGTTTGACCATTAGCACTTGCACCACAAAAAAGATTAATTAATTGGTATAACGAAACTGTAAAAGGAGCAGTTGTCTCCTGACCACTGGGGTCGCTCAGAATTGTTTCAGTTTTGATGTTACAGCCACCCGCTGGGGTGGTTAAAATCTTTGAGCATTTGCATGTTTCTGTAGTCTCATGTGGATAGAAATTTAATTTAATAAATGAAGAAAACATATACAACGTAATGAAGAGGGGGCTTAGAAGAACTCCACACAGCTCATATGCATTTTATTTAACTCTATAATTTAAATCTATTCCTTTTCTATTTGTCTTCCCAAACAGTACAGTAATACATCAAGTCTGTTTTGAAAGTTCAACAAGAAAAGTTCCAAAAATTACCAAATTTTGTCAGATTACAGAAAACTTCATTATTCATTTTACAGTATTTGTGTGTCTAGATTGAAGGGTACAGCGTGTACGCATATACTGTTTTTTTTTTTTTTGACAGAAACAGAGGAACTAGCTAAAGTGTTAAGCGTATCAAGTCGATTCTCCCGCTGATGATGGATGTTAAGAGGAGGGTAAAACTACAGCTTTGTCACTTTTCTTTGTCGTCTGCCTCAGGGCCAAAAGCTTTGCAAATGCTCTCTCAAGTGTGCGATGTGTCGGCAACAGACGGCACACATACAGTACGCAGTTATCTTTATTCATTTTTCTTTATATGTTTTCTTGAGCTGTCACTTAGCGGTACAAAACCCAGTTGTAGACAGTGGGGGGTCTGTATGACTGAACCCCATTTCAGTTCATCATTTACCATTTTTATGCCCTCACTGAAGTCACATTCACAAGACATCAAAAGGAGTTTCCAAACAGGTGCTTAGCATGAAAAGTAAGTTTTATTTGAGATAAATATATATTTTCTATTTTATTTGTTGACATCATTGGTTCTTTATGAAATAAATTATGATATTTTTCCATATTGTATTGTTCTATTTGACTTTTCTTTCCTTCATTTTAGATGAGATCATTTAGTCATTACTTGTTAACTAAATATTTTTCCTTACACATTTCATATATTTTTTATATTTGTTCTTTACACTTTTATTTGACATTGCTATTGTAGCTTGGCTTCACTTACTAGGTTTCCTTTATGCTAGCATTTTACACCAAAGCTCAATCAAAAACTAAGTTATATGCTGGTTTAAATTTTCCTAATTGAGTTCTTTGTTTAAATGCTTTTGAATGATTTTTTTTATTTGTTTGCAATCACAGTTGTTTGCATCATTGTTCTGACTCACCATGTAGTGTCTCTGAGGGGTTGGCCCAGCACTTCCTCATTTTATTTTATGATGTTTCTGATTTCATCAATAAGTAAAACCATTAATGTTGGTAGAGGGCTTTTTTTTTTTTTTGCTAATGATATTTGCTTTGTTTGTTCAACTTATTTAAAACTCTGTGTCAGGAATTGCTTTTCCCAAGCCATTTCGTTGAGGAGATGAGCGGAGCGTGTTAATTGGTTTCAGAATCTTTTTCCTATTAATTGTCCTTTGAATATTTTGATGTTTAATCTTCTTTTGACTATAGTTCAAGATATGCAGATAAGCTGTGTATTTAGCTTGATATAAAACCAGTTGAGTTTTGTGCTGTGGGATCTAAGAAGTGGGATGTCTTTTTTTGTGAACAACATTTGTTTGAATTCAAAATGAAATGACATGTAAATAAACATGTATATAAATTTAAACTTTGAGGAAGGTAAAATGTCTGCTGAGTCTGCCTACTTGCCAACTTTCTTCTTTCTTGTGCTACACTACCCTATGCCCAAACAACAAATGTACCATCTTTCTGTATGTTTATGTGCTTTTTTGGCTTGGTCGTGACATTTACATCAGGTGTTATTGCTGCATGGCAGCATGTGCCTGAAAAACATTGATTGTGCTAATTTTCTGGTCGTTATTTTAATGCTCCTTTTGACTTACAGCATTTGTAAGGTATCTATGCTTTCCTAAACCCTGAAAGTTTCCTCTCATTGCAGACACTTTTGTGCAGTCACAGATGCACTAATGCAACCTGGATGACCCACATTCTAACTATATATTTCCACCATTCTGCCCTGGAGACTTGCCCTCCCTGTGGGAAGTTCAAGGCTTAACTTGCTTCAGAGTGGTAAAATCAGCAGTGATGGATACTTACTTCTGTGTTGAGTCCAACAAATTAAGTATTTTAGTGGGAGCATGGCAGGGCAGTTTGTGGAGTTTTCTTTCTTTCTTTTTTTAACCACAAGCTAGGTTTCCTACTGGATTTTGATTAATATAATAATCTAAACAATAACATGCAGTTGACTAATAGGCACAAAAATACTTGGAATGTATTTTTCTCATTTTATTTAAATAGTTTGTAAGGTGAATTTGTGCAGAGCCAAGTGAGAAACAATATTTGTTTTACCTAGCCCCTGTCCCAGAGCAATGTAGAATAATGAATCCAAGCAATCGTTACTACTGGGCTGGACTAATGCCGTTCATGAAGATTCACTGAAAAACTTTCCGGTGATCTGCTCTGAGACTTTTGATGAGAATTAGAAGAATGGATCATATTCCCCCGGTTCTAGAATCACATTAATGGCTGTTTGTTAAATTCAGAATCAAATTTAAACATTCTTGTCAGACTGCAAGTTTATTTGAGAATCCTGGTGTTTTATAAAATAGAACAGGAAGCAGAGCTTAAACTTATCAGACTCCTTCACTGTAGAACCAGCTCACATAATTTGTATATGAGGCTGACACCTTGTCTGTTTTTAGTACTAGATTTGACCAAAGTGTCTAGGTGAAACAGGATTAAATTCACTTTGCCTATGCTGCTGTAGGCCCTGATAGTGTCTCCACACTTCACCTTTTACCTTTTACACTTGATGTCAACATACATCATACCAATTTTGATATGATCTTTGTGTTTTCTCTCTTTTTTTTGCAGGTATTTGTAGCCAGTTACCTCTGTGCTTGTTTGTGTTTTCTGTGCTCGTAACTCCCAGCAAATGTCCGCCCGTTCCTGAGGCTGGTTCTGCTGGAGATTTCTTCCTGTGAAAAAAAGAGTAGTTTCTTTCCACTCTCACCCATCTCTCCCTTCGATGCTCAAGATGGGGAATCGTATCAAAGTGAAGATTCAGTGGAATTCATTGCTTTTCCTGGATACTAATTGGTGTTTTAAATTGTAACAAAGAGAAAGCTGTCTGCCTCATCTCTCGAGAAATGTTTCTTATTCACTAAACTCACCCTCCTAAAGATGCCTTGGGGTATGCTTGGATTTGAAAGCACCTGAGCTGCTTCACAGTAGGTGTTTGGCAAAACAGAGCTAAATTCTCTGTTGATTTGCCCAAAAAAGCACCTGGCCTGACTGGCATCTCACAATGGTCACTGACTGTCAGTTTGCCCAAAATACATATTATTCAGCAAAGTCCAGAACTGCTTTAGCACATTACTGTGATGTTATTAATAGATCCGCCTTTTAACACTTTGTAGAGTTGACATGACAGTGGATTTTGACTGCAATCTTTCCTGACAGTGACTAAATATGTGAACACTGATAAAAAGGAAAAGACTTGCTAAAAAAAAAAAAAGGGAGAAACTATGGCTCATTTTTAAACCATTTGTTGTATTTTGCTGTATCATGAGCATGATAATTAATTTTTACTCTATGAATCTTAGCAAACATTTCTAGTGATTTCAAAGCAATTTAAATCACGTGGGTTTAAAATAGAACAAAACAAACAAAAGGAAAAAAAGAATCCCAGTTCTACTGCAATAGGGCCTACAAAGTACAGTTTTGAACTGATGTTTACATGAGGAGAGATACTCAGCCTGGCTACAAACATTTTGACAATATTGGGCTTATTACATATTATCCATCCATCCATTGTCTTCCGCTTATCCGGGGTCGGGTCGCGGGGGCAGCAGCCTAAGCAGGGAGACCCAGACTTCCCTCTCCCCAGCCACTTGGGCCAGCTCCTCCGGGGGAATCCCAAGGCGTTCCCAGGCCAGCCGAGAAACATAGTCC
>NC_051437.1:16752887-16785107 GCF_001649575.2 Kryptolebias marmoratus | reverse complement strand
CGGTGACCCGCGTCCGGGCGAGGGAACACTGTGTCCAATATTTATGTTCATCATAAGGGGTCTTTGGGCTAAACTTCGTCTGGCCCCTCACCTTGGACCTGTCTGCCTTGGGTGACCCTACTAGGGGCATGAAGCCCCTGACAGCATAGCCCCTAGGATCATTGGGACACTCAAACCCCTCCACCACGATAAGGTGGCAGCCCAGGGAGAGGGCTTATTACATATTAGATTATTATATATTAGACATTTTTTAACAGGGACATTTATAACCACAACACAATTAGATGTCCTCTTACCATCCATCTTAACCAGACTCTTGGTTACTCTCCACGAACCTTTGCCAGAATTGTGTTTGGACATTTCATTACACTTCTTGGCAAAATCGGTGGAGTTTATGTAAAAATCTTTGGTGTCTATACAAAGTTATGTTTTGTTTACAGGGCTGAGGCCTTGATCCAAGTTTAATGTTAGATTTTTCCTTCAATTCAGTTACCAGCATTAATATTAAAAATCAGGTTAAAAACACCAAACTGTGACCAGGTTTTAACTGTTCAGTTCCTATTTTCAGTTTATTGCAGTTTATTTCAGATTGATGCTCTTTTTCCTGATTCAATCTTTTTTAACTTTATTTTCCAGGTTTAACTACCAACCAGGTAGGCTTAAAGCCTATACAGTTTTTTTTGTCTTGATCAGTACTGCACATCACACTGCATTTTGTTTTCATTCACATGACACTTTAAACTGATATAAAAGTAACTACAACACCCTGTACTTGCACATGGACTTACAAAAGCTGTTTGAACTTCTGATCTTGGTACCTGCAGGTCTTTAGAAATAGCTCCAAGATGCTTTTCCAGCTTGTGTTATTGTGAAATCCTCTTTTTCAACTTGCCACTGAGCTTCATACTTCTTCATTTTATTGCCAGTGTGAGTTGGACAGTGGAAATAATGCTATCAAAGTATTGTTTTTTATATCACTGCAAAGAAGCTACCAGCTGCAGAAAAATAAACTCTCTAACAGCAAATAAAAAACCTGCAAAATCTGGAGTGCATGTGCAATATTTTAGCCAGTCTGTTTTAGACTTTGTCTTCATGAGGTATCCAGCATTAATCAAAACCTAAAACAGCATTACTTCCCAAAACAGTACAAAGAAATAAATTAAAATTCTCAATATTACCAAAACATTCTTAATAAATACTTATAAACTTTAGATTTAAGTTTCAAGTTAAATGCTTTAAAAAGAAGACTGTCACCTTGCAATAAATAACAAAAAACATGTAAACCAAACAGTTTTTCCTCAACACTGCATGGACTTGATGGCAGCTGGAAGATGGCGAAATCGGATTACCATGACGAAACAGTCTGTTCAGTCTTGTGTTTTATTGAATGTTATTGAAGGTTGTTATAAATTAGAAAATAAGCAGAGCAAAAATAAGCATATATTGTCACTACAGTTTGCCATGCTTGGATGTGACTTTTCATCAAAAGAACATATGGATTACTTTTAATAAATTCTAATCATGTGGAAAATGTCCAAACTTCAGGATAAAAAGTAGCTTCAAAGTTGGTGTTGGTGACTAACACGTGAGTAAACCAGCTTCTCTTTTCACAAAATTGGATTCTTTTCCTCTTAAACTTCAAAATTATTCCAATCGCCGGTCAGGTCCCTAACCATATGTTAATACATGCTAAGCCTCAATGAATTTGCATGCCACTTTTAGCCAAAAGGCTCAGCTAGACAAGAAAAAGCTTAAGGTAACCTTTCTCTTACAGGCAGATCCTGCAGCTCAGAGTAGAATGTCTTTCAGCAATAAAAGATGCACAACAACATATTCAGGCTTCAAAACATCTGTAACCATTTTTTACCATTAAGTGTATGAAAGTGAGAAAATTCTTTAAGAGAATTTAGAAGTCTGAACGATTCTGTGTTATGCAATGACAGTTTAGCTAACAAGATAGTTCATTTTCTCCTCTCTCTAAGTTTCAGAGAAAATACCCATTTTTTTCCCCCATACTGAATTGGTCATATTCACTAAAACATTCCTGCACCACTAGAGTTTTCTTTCACCCTTTCTCTGAGTGGAAGGCTGAGTGTGAAAAGCCTGGTTAACCTCAGTCAGGGCCTTGGGGAATACTAGAGTGCTGCAAGCTACATCTCAAAGGCTTAATGATGGCTCACACTCAACTTGAGCTCTACTCAGCTTCCACAGTGTGAATGTTCAAAGACTGTGTGTGCACCTGTGTTTGGGGGGTACATGCTATTATGCATTTGAATGTGGCGCTGCGTGTGTGTGTTTCAAAGATCAAGGGTTAACTGCACAGGGCATTATGTCAAAAGTAGGCCTTTGGTTGGTAAAACACTGATGAATCCCCTCAGCAGTTACCATGGAGACACCGCTGCTAATTCTCAACTGTTCCTCAAGTTAACAGCTCTGCTTCTGTTATCACTGCTATTTACATTGATTTTGGTCTCTTCTGGAAATTGCTATTAAAGTGAAATATTTCAAATCAAGTTGGTCAGTCAGCTCACTCAAATCAAAATCAGTCAGCTTTTCTTCAGCTCTATGTGACTAATTCATTCCAAATGCTTTACAATGTAAGCATGCTCTTCCCAACAATACATAAAAATGGTCCACATAAAGTGTGGGACACAATAGTCTGTCTATTTTAAAAGCTATTATTTACAATTACAATTACAAAATGTATAATTTAAGCAACTTCTTGTTATAAAATCTGAGAAAAAACTGAGAGAGAATTTGCTCAGAAATGTATTTTTATGACGCTATCTTCAGATAATGTTATTTATATCATTATCTCAAGAAAACAAAGCTTGTTTTTTGAGATAACAAGATAAAACTAGCTTGGTTATCTCAAGTTATCAGAATTATCAACTTGTGATTTTGAGAAAGCATGTCAAAATAAATTTTGTCTTTAAAGATGATTTTACAGACACAGGTACAACTTCAGATAGGATCAGGATTTAAGGTTTGATTGAAGATTTGCTTCAACCGAGCTCTCGGGTTGAACAGGATACAGAAAGTATTTTGCTTGTCCAACTGACTGTAGCCTTCACATTGTATGATTCAAATGGCTAACATTCACTTTAAATGACCAAACTAATTTATACCATGCAAAGAAGTTATCCCAGATACAGCCTTGCTACCAGAAATATGCTGCTGCTGAACTGAAACCCCTGCCCCTGGTGTCTTTGTCAGAGGTGTAAATGTTACGCTTAAACAAATTAAGACAGAAATCTTGAATCTCATATACAAGCAACTGAAGTGAGCGTCCTCCATAGAATGGCTGGGCTCAAAGTAGAGCTTCTGCTCCTCCTAAATGAAAGAAGTCAGCTGAGGTGGTTTGGGTATCTGATTAGAATACATTTTGGTCACCGCCATCTGAAGGTTTACTGGGCACGTCCCACTGTAAGAAGACCCAGAAAACACTGAAGACATGATATACGGTATCTTCTCCAGCTTGGGAAGTCCTTGTTATCTGAGCAGGAGAGTGTTGCTGAGGAGAGAGATGTCTGGGATTCCTTGCTGTTTTGTTGTCTTCTCAAATGGATGGATGGATGGATCTTGGACAAGTAAAGAAGATAGAAACTTTAATATTAACAGTGGCAGTCACAGCTGATTTTGACTTCCATAACAAAACTACCTAAGCCATGTAAGGTTGTCCTGAACATAAAAACCTAAAAAGAAAAGGAATTGCACAAACACAAAAGTGACAAAAAAGTTTCCTTGAGGATGAAGAATCAAATTCCAAACATTTGTAAGACAACACCAAAAATTGGAGAGTAACTAGTGTTCACAGACAGCTAATGACCCATCAGAGACTTGAGTAAAAAGATAGGACAAGGAAAAAAGAAGCACACAACTTGACTGCATTTTGTTTAATTTATTCAAGTGTATTTGCAACAAATACAAAGATGAAATGATAATAGGAACTTCTCGATGTACAGAATGTAAAATTCTTTGTAACAAAATTTACTCATTTACAGCAGTTGTCCCAAGAAAAAAAAAAGTGCACTGAAAAAGTAAAACATAGAAAACCAAATGAACTCGAATGATACACATGGATTAAAAGAACAGTCTTTGTGTGGTTTTAGAACAATAAAACTGAGAAATGAAGTAATTTTAGGAACTTCAGTATTTCCTCATTAGGACAGACATTTGCAGGAGATAGACTTATCAGATTCATTAAGACTGAGAACCTCTTGCCAGAGGGGAAATGGCAGCTGGGTAGAAGACTGAAAATAATCAAAGAGTGGCAATTAGAAGTTAAGGCTGAGAAACGGTTTCAGTTTAAATTCAAAGGACTCAGTCAAACTGTCTGATACAACCATGGAGATTATTCGAGAAAACGGAAGATGACAGAAATAGGCTTTTCGACCTGCTAGCTTCTTTTTTAAAACTGACACTAATGGAAATGACTGAGAAAACAGCTTAAGGCAAAGCTGCAGTTATCACTAGAAAGGTTCCTGGAGAAACTTTGAAGGTGCCACTTTGTGTGTGATTTTGGTTCCTAATCCTAAATCATAATGACTCCATAAATTCATCAGCTGTAGACATGCATTAAAATGATTACTTTCTGAGAGTTTCACTAAAATCTGTTCAGTGGTTCATGAGATACTTTGCTAACAGACTTTCTCTCCAATCATTTTTAGTTTCAAACAAACAAAACAAAACAAAAACAAATGAAGGATCTCTTAGCCGTCACAGTATGTCTTAGAGAAAGCTAACAGCTACCTTCACAGCAGATTATAGCTAAATATTGATAGAAACAACTGAAGTATGGTCATTTTTGTGTTTTATCAGTTGTAGTCAGTTGTTAATCCACTGATTACGTTCTGAAAATTTCATTGAGATATGTTCTGTAGTTCATGAGATATTTTACTAAAATACATTTTCACCAGTATTTTACAGCAGTTTTTTTTAAATAAGAAACTAAAGAATCCTTTATCAGTCACAGGATGTCTTAAGGATCATTCACAGCTACTGTCACACCAAATTTTAGCTCAGTAACTCTAAAAATGACTGAGTAAGGCAGCCATCTTGAATCAGAATGAGTCCAAACGTCAAGTTGTCGGACTCTGTCTTCTGGGGCTACTTGAGAGAAAACCTTTTGCCACAAGTATCGTAAAATATGTGGGGGTAGGAAGAGTTTGTTTGCTGACAAAACTTGTTCTGGTCACAGAAATCCACACAGCTCATGTGACCTCTCACTCTGTCAGTGGAGCGTTCCGCTCATTGGGTTTTAATGGCATCTTTTTTTGTGAATTATGTCACCACGGTAACCTGAAATGCCAGTGAAAGTAATAGCACACATATCATATTGTGACCGAGCTGGTGTTCTTTTGGGGTTTTTGGGCTGCATTAAAGTTGACAGAAGAATCAAAACCATATAAATCTATAGGCACTGTGGAATTAGACAAAACCAAGCTTTCACTTAAACAGCATTTAATCACAAGAAGAGCAACAGTTCTGCATATAATCTAAATGTTGTGGAATAGAAGGCATTGTATTTATTCTCCTATGCTTTATTTAACATTTGATTATTAAATCTTAATCGGATTTGTGTTTATCGCCACTTTATATTTAGCCACCATTTAAAAACGCTTTAACAAGTAGTTGTTTAGTTTATCTGGAAAGAGAGGTATGTGTTAGAAGCGCTGGAATGTGAGCCACAGTGCCAGGCACTGAGGGGGAAGAAGTTGCCCTTTGACCTCCAGAGGAGAGGGACATCCTCTCAAGAAGGGGAGGGGGCATAAGCATTAAAACCAGAGAACATCCTGTGTTTCCTCAGACAATCTTTGGGGCACTTTGCTGACACTTTGAGGTGATGTGTTTTCCCACATTTTATTTGAGGATTGTCTCCCAAATGCATTTGGTTTTATCTTTGTAATAACCTGTTTTCTCTCTGCTTTTGGTAAAATAAATATTTAAATTTAAGGTATTGTCTCCTTCCGGTCTCTTTCCATCAACCAACTCGGGTGAGGTGAAGGAGGAGAATTGCAGGTGAAAATCCTTACCTCAACAGCACTTTAAGAGGTGGATAAAAAATAGGTGCCTGCTATAGGAATGCATAGGAGCACAGGCCCCATTTAGAATAATGCAATAATTATGTCTTCTGACAGACAACAATTTTATCAGGATCATAACTCGACAAAAAAATGATCTGTCATTACAAAAATATTAAAATGTAAAGTAAAATTGGCATTGATTTTGAAGTTTTTGGGTGGATATAACAAAAAAAGAAAAACTAGATAAACAGCAACTTAAAAAGAAGTAAAGGTGGTTGCTATGCAACAGTGTCAGGAAGGCAGTGGTGAGAGTGGACGTGAGTAGAATTACGTTTCGTGATCAGTTCGGGACAATACTGTGCAGATAGTGGTCCACAGCGCTGCAGCCAAAGTGAGGTTGTAAAAGTTAAGAGAAACATGGCGGCTCCGTGTATGAATATAATCACAGACATGAACAATTAGCAAGGCTCCCAGCAAGACAGAGGCTGCTTTATCACTCTCACTACAAGCAGCTATGTGAAAAGACAGATTTAAATTTTTTGTAAGACACACTGTGAGATTTTGTTTTACAATATATATTTATGACCTGCAGCAAAATGATCTTTGTTTCTGTTAGACTGACATATGTGTGCAAATCACAAAGAAATCTAAGTTTTCTGAGTTAGACTAGAAAAACCTGTTGTGTTTGTAAATATAATTTCAGGTGACAAATATGGGACTAAAACATAAAACAAAGATGATATTTTGTACAATACTTAGATCAGGTTTAACTTTGTTAGTGGTAAGGAATTTACAGTAATTTTTAATAAAATAATGTTTTCTTTTGTTTTTCATTTTGGCACATTGCTTAACCATGTTATTTATGTAAAGGCACATATTAGGACTCTTTAACTATCATTTAACAATTTTCTATCTACTATTTTCTTTCTCTCATCCTTCTTCCATTCTTTCAGGTCCTTACATTATAATTAGATATTCAGCCTAACTTTCTACTTAAGTAAAGAAATTTGAGTAGTTTTTACACCCTTATTGTACCTTTTATAAAAAAAAACAACAAAGTTTTGGTTATTAGTGTTCATTTTGTAGCTTTTTCTTTAAACTAATTTCTATTAAAATAACTTCTTTTGTTTTTTTACTTGTAATCCCTTTTATTTTATGGCCCTGTTTAGGGACTCATAGGACACATTCTGCACAGCTTTTGCAGTTTCATATTTTGTCCTATTAAAATCTTCAAAGCCGGTGTGCTGTCTTCAGCCTTTATTAGCAGTGCTTTCAGTGTAGCTGTGCGTCTATGCATACTGGGATATGGCATGAGCTTCACAAACTAGTGTGAAGGCGGAATCAAAGACAAGCTATTCATGCACATTTGATGGTTTAAATCAAAGAGCTGAGAGCTTAGCTGTTTTTTTACATTCCTTTTCCTCTGTTTATTAAAAGTACTGAGATTCTTACAATTACTAGACAGAAAACTCATTAAAAGTGGGCAGTGAAAGTAGAAATCCTTTAAATTAAACAGACTGAGAGGGCTATCAAATCCATGCAAAATATTTTCTTATCTAAATTGAAGCAGTCGAAGCTCAGCAGTACAGAGCAGCAAAATAACAAACGTGGGACTTTTCATCTATTATTTATTTGACTTGTAAGCTGTTTTTCAATCAGATCTTTCTATTTTATCAAAAGACTAAAAAAAGAAGTGATAATTCTGATTCTTTGAGGGCGTATGAGATCTCTAATACAATCTTTGGCTGTTAAGGCTTTGCACTCATTAAGAAATTGCCTTGTCAGATCACATGGAAATTCCAGTTTTGCATTAATAAAAAAACTTTGCCGCCTCCAGAAACATGTTTTGAGGAAAACAATTTTTAAAATAAATTTAAAGAACAATTTTTTTTCCCACATTTTTTTTATTTTAAAACGCTTTTCCCGCATCTCTCTTTTCTAAATGTGGAATACATCTGTAAAACATTGACACTCAGCATCTTCCTTTTTACTCAAATGTTACTTTTACAATTGGGGTTCAAATTTTGGTTGAAATTAGAGAAACACACGCTTGTATCGAAATCAGAAAAATGATTGCTTTTAACACAAATTTTAAGATCTTTCCCTCACCACCACCAAAGTGCATAAAACACATGCAGTGAATATGACAGGAACACTGATAAATACCCACAAAGTGCTTTGCTTCATACATTTATCAAACCAACCTTCTTTCTTTAACCTTACTGACCACAACAAATTTACCAGAACCTATGCACACGCTGAATATAATTATGTTTGTGCAAGCCAAACAAGGTGTAAAAATGATAAGGGGTAAGGTTGATTATGAAGAACAGTACAGGGTAATGCTCCCTGTTTTTTAGATAAAAGAAAAAAGTGGACATCAGCGTAGACATCCCAATCATTTTGATCTTATATTATTATTATTTGAAAATCAACTGATGTGTAACACTAAAAACTAACAAATTCATCTCACTTCTTTTCACCATAGCACTTTTTTTTCTTTAAAAAGGGGTGAGAAAAGACCAACTGGATAGAAAAAGACCAGCAGGAACAGGGGTGGAGAAGTACATTTGAATTTGTGAATTTGTTTTAGTCATCACAAAATTTTGCCTCAGAAAGGTCCATTTTCAGCGTACACCAGTCAGACCTGACATTACAATCACTGATAGGTAGAGAGTAATACTGCCCAGTATAAACATTTATCCTGGTTTTCACATGGAGTTTACTTCTGACACTTACAGCTTACCTAAGCACACACATCTCAGCGGCCTGTCCCAGCAGGGCAGCAGCGAGCCCTGCAGAAACTGCTGCTTTGGCTCAAAGAACAAAACAAAGAGTCTAAGGTGTTCATCTGGCTTTCAAACTCCCCAGAGACCAATCTGATTTCATCTGATGGGAACTGTGAGAAACAAGCCTTGTCCACAGAGACTTGGTACCACAACATCCCAGAACCAGACCCTCCAGGGACACCTACAGATGTCCTTTGTCCAAACTGACTGGTTCAGAGCTCTGCTGGCAGCACAATGACAAGACTTTATAAAGAAACCACAGTTTCCTCATAAAGTTTTAGTGTTAATATAAATCTTTTTTCACAATTTTGTTCCCGTATTTTATTCCTGAAAATGATACCATCCAAATTTTTACCACGTCTGTGGAAATGTCTAGTTGTAAAGGAAATCTGATCATGTTTGTTAAAATTATATATAAGTTAACACAATGAAGTGAACAATGAGCTCATGTTTTTGGATCTTGTTTATTCTGAGGATTTTCATTACTTTTATACTAAAGCAAATGGCAAAGATTTGCTACTTAGCCCGAAACACAACACTTTCTCTGTATAAATCTGAAGTTGATGCTAAAGCTGTCTTCGAGTTATGTGCACCTTGAAGGTTCACGCTATTTAACTCTTTTACAGCTCTTGAGGTGAAGCGTTGTCTCTGACTGTGGTTTAAACAAATGTACCTAATAGGTACAATAAATGCATTGTATTTAGCTGTTTAATAGGGGAGTGCATTTCTTTTTTTTTTTTTTTTTACTTTGAGAATCTTCTGGACTGATTTATTTTTGTTGGGGTCACAAACAAAACCTCACACAACAGTCAACCAGTTTATTTTGCTTTTCTTCAGACACAGCATCTCTTATTACTGCATCGAAGGGGAGAGATTATCCCCCCCCCCCCATTTCCAGGGAAATGAATTTTATATCAGCTGTGTGTTTGTGAGACCTCCAGTTCCAAGAAAGCTGGAGGTATTACTCTTATCTCTTTGACTGTGTTTGTAAAAGCACAACAATATAGATTACAGCCTCTTAGATTTCCTACCTGCCTGCTTTTCCTGTTACAGCTGGTGTATCTGCAAAGAAATAAATCAATTAAAGTGCAGAGGCAGGATAAAGAAATATGAATACACCCTGTTTCCTGACACCTAAAAGAGTCTATTTTTAGCCTTGTTCCTAGAGTTTTTATTCCTTTCTTTTGACTGGTCATCACTTTTAAAATCTAACAAAAAGAGTACAGTATAGATTTGTGGAAATAAGATCACATTTACTGAATTATTTTCAGTTTTTTGTGGCTTTACATGTTGCTAAAAGTTTGAGGATGTTTGTTTAGAATAGAACATACACTGCAACACAATAAAGTTTGACTTATTATAATGTTCTTGCTTGTTTCCCACTTATGATACAACACAAACAAGAGTGAAAAGAAAAAAACAAAAAAGTGAAAAGAATCACAGCTAAAAGTTGATAAAAAATAAAACTTTAGAAGTCTGACTGAAATCCAAGCAGCTTAAGTCATTTATGAGATCTGCAAAACCAAATGTGATTACCCATACCTCCTTGGACCTCCCTTCCAGTACCCCCCTACTTCTTCTCTCTTTTCATTCTTCACTGGATCTGTCACTCAGCTCTGAAATATTCATGCAGGCTCTGAAAAATGAATGCATCTGCCGAAAGCAGCAGAAGTTGAAAAGGGAGAGAAGTTAGTCGTTATGATAGATATTCTCTTATGATGAAAGTGACAGAAGGCTTTGAGTCAAGTCTTGCTTCAGGAAACGTCGATGACATGACAGCAGAAGAGCATAAATGTACGTGCATGGTTGCATGTAGAGTCATACATGAAAGTTGGGGTACACCTGGTCGCAATCTCAAATTAATGTATGCTGCAAAGTAAGAAAAAGAACTGAAACGAGCTCTGAAATAAATGAAAATTAATGTTTTTGTTGTATTAATCAAGATCACTTTTATTTACAATTTCAAAACAAAAAAAAAAAATATATATTTTTTTTAGCAAATTTTGTGTTCTTGCATGATCAATACTTTTTTTTTTTCTAGTAGGGCATTTTTTATCAGATTAATAAAACAATAATTTTAATAACATTAACAATCATGTTTGCATTTTACTTAGTATTAAAAATCACCAAATAAAAAGAAAATTTAAGTCAAAGCACTACCTTCTGTGAAAAACATACAATTCAGTCAGACCTGTAAAATACACACTAATAATTTGTTACATATTTAGGATTAAATTATTGACTGCCCAGTGTACATTGCAAAAACTATAGCTGATACAATTGAAAAAAGAAAGTCAAAAAAAGGACATTTTTGAGTGCATACATTTTAAGTGTAAAAAACATGAACATTTTCACGTCTCGTTTCAGCACGTATACTGTCTATCAAAAGAAACAAACAACAACATGGTTACAAAAGCATTTAAAGTGATGTGCTTGATTCTATTTTCAGGAAAATTCAAGAACACATGTGTGATTTCTATGTACAGTTTCCAGGTGAGAAAACATTCTGGGCCATCTCGTGCCAAAGCCACAAAAACTTGAGACTTACACAAGGCTAAAAATTAAAAACATGTGAACAGACTCCCTCTAACTGTTTAAAAAAATAATAATTGAAACAGATTTGATCCACACCTTTTTGGAATAATAAATAAAAGTATTCTAAAGCTTTAGTTTATGGCTCTGATGTCTAAATACAATAAATCCTTCTGTGGTTACAGAAAACGGCTGTTGGCAAAATGTGATTGTTAACTTCCATAGTAAAAGTTCCATCAAACTCACATAAATAAACAAGCAAGCCTGACAGGTCACCTTGTTCTTTAACTGCTTCGTGAACTATCATAGCTTGTGAACGCTACTTGCACTCAACTAAAAATCTTCTAGATGTTTTTGAACATTTTCTGTTCATTTCTCTTCCACAAGACTATTTAGAGATACGTATGCCTACATGGTTTTCATAATGTTTAGGCAAGGAGAATGAGAGAAAAACCTTTTGCCAACACCTCTTAAGGCGGTACATGTTGGATTTAATGATGTTCTTATTACCATTTACCTGTAGTAATATACCATCAATCATGATCCTTTATGGATTATTTTTCTACCATTCTTACTTCTTGTGGTTAAATGTTCCCAGTGTCACCAGTTGCAACACAAACCAAAGTCTGTGTAAAGCCCATCTCTGTGCTTAAAAGTTTTATTTTTCCTCAAACTGAATCTGAACTTTCTGGTTGCTCATTACAACCAAAAAGTTCTTTATTGAATTCAGCAGTGCACAGGACTTTTTTCTAAAATACATCAGCATCAGCAGTCTAAAAAAGTGCTGCTGGTGAATTTTATTGTAAGGACACCAGAAAGCTTTTCTTCTGATGACTTTTTCCATTTAGTTTGTTTGGTCCTGCTGCTACACAGTACTACAGTAAAAAGTCTGAAAAATGTTCCTGAAGGTGTTTTGCAACCCATCAAATGTTCTGATTTTGTTTACCAATCCTATAAACAGTTCTTCCAGACTATCACTTGAACTCCATCAGTCTTCCTAAGTCACCACGTCTTACTTAACGAACAGAAGAAATGGTTTCTTTTAGACATCTTATCATTTTGAGCAGCAGTTTCTTTAAATTTTAGCATGTTGTGAGTAAAAGAAATTGCATTGGATCTGTCACAGACAGTCATTGCCACAATGTAACATAACTGAAAGATAACTTCTGTAGTTTTTGACCTGTAGAGTCTCCATGTTGATCTGTTGATAAATTCAGCACGTACACCACACAAATGGAGAAACAAAGGGTGAATTCAAATGTGTACACAGTGCCTGTATATAGTGGAAATAATGGATCTTCATCAGTGGGTCTCTGCTATTACACACTCACTCTCTGACTGATTTTTCCATTTAATTGGCTGCAGAGTTTCTCAGCTCTCAGTCTTCACAAAGTACATTTTGTATTGATCCTTCTTCTTTGGCTTCACAGACTCTGCTTCCCATAGTCATCCCATCTACTGCTGGTGTCTCTATCAGTTGGCCTCACACACTCTCAGGCACACACAAAACCCCCCGGACAACACATACACACTTCAAGGATGCATCTTTATGAGGTTTTACACAAAGCCTTGGAAAATTAAATTGGGACAAATTTATCACAAGCTATCCACTACATCTTTTTATTTTAGTTTTTAGTTCTAGAGTGACTTTATTCTGAAAGTTAAGGAAAAAAAAAACAAACTAAATATTTGTTCTAAAAAAATAAATTAATTAATAAAAAATAAATAAAAAACTCATCAAAATTTTTATTCTTTATGCAACTTATGTGGATGATTTGATGAGTTTTGCCAAAACACAAATTTGACATCGTACATTCATTTATTTTTTTCACAAGTTGCTATGAGACTTTCATATTTAAGGAGACAAGAAAAAGTCCAAAAAGTTTAATTTTTACTCAGTTAAAACTAATAATAATCTAACATAATCTCAGTGCATATGATGGTATCTATTTCTTCTTTGTATTTTCCAGGTCTTCATTTCAGATGTTACTGTATATAATTTCTTTATGTGCAAATTTTGTTTTTATTGTTTTTTAATACTGTATTGTGTAATTTCATATTATTTGACTTTTTTACCATATCAAGTTACATTTCATTATATTCTGTTGTATTTTTTAATACTGTGTCCACGGCGAAAAACAAAGACACCATGTGAGGATGTTAAACAATCGCTATACTTTACAATTGGCTACTGTATTTTCAAATACAATAATAGTTATAACGTAAATATAATTTGTTAGTTATGCCCAAATTTTTTCTTTTAAGTAAATCAGCATGAATATGTCAACATGATCATAATTATCTCAACATATAATTTATAAGTACGGCCTAAGGTCAGCATTCAGAAACACTTGTATTTCTGTGTAAACATTGGGTGTATAGCACTAAGTGTGGTTTTAGTAAATTTAAAGATAGATTGTGTAACATGTCTTAGTATACTTTCTTAGCCAGGCAAATGTTTTGATATTGTGAATAAAAAAATTATTTTTGCAGTGACCAGTATTCAGTGAGTGGCTTGTGTTTAAGTGCTCACTGAAGCCAGCCTTGCACAATTACACATCACTTAACCCCAAAAGGCCACTGGTGCTACAGGTGATAGGCACACCTGTGATAAGCTTTGATGCTCTTTGGTTTTCTTGGAGGCTTGTCAGGTCTGTCAGAGTCACATAACTGGAAGGAGGTACTCATTAATAAGTCATTCCTGCAGGGTTGTGCACAACACATTTCTCCACTGACACCTTGTGCATCAACATACTAAGAACAAAATCAACACGTTTAGAGCAAGATGTTTAGATTGATATCCTTGCTGTTCCAAGCACTGAAACACACATGCAGTTGTACAACGTGTCCCACAGGTAACTTTTGCAGAATAACATTATTTCCTGCATGCTGGGTTATTAATCATGGATGAACTCCTGCATCACTGACAAATCAAACTAATCTCACAGGGAACAGTGTGAGTGTATATACACACACACATGAGTAAACGCACAGAAACAGAAGTGTTTGCGGCCATGCACTTGTTCACACACACATTCATTTTATCAGCCTAATCTCATAGGATAGAGCATGCTCTGACTGGCAAACAGAGAATTAATGAAGAGCAGGGGGCTCTCCTTCCTTCTGCCTCCTTCTATCGCTATCCTTACTTTTCTGTCTCACTCATGTTTTTTGCCTCCTCCCTTATCTCCCCTCTGTCCTCTTTTTCTATTGGAAACCAACAAAAACATCATGCAGTTACTGAAACATGGCCAGCAGGAGGTGATGGACTCGCTGACAGTTCCTGAATTTTTATGGCACATCACACATTTTCCATGTCTGTCGTATTAAAAAAATCAAGAAAAACGCACAAGTTTGTCTGTGCAGATGCACATGTTCTACTGTACTTAGGTGTGAATGGAAAATTCAGCTCTTTGACTTCCAAACCCTCATTCAACTCCAACACTGGTAAATCTCAAAGCCCTATTGGAACACACAATGATATCCTGTCCCCTGAATGCCCACCTCTGTTCCAGCCCTGTTTCCCCTAGCCGTGTGACTGGCTGCTTTGTACTCTGACAAATATACAGCTCCTGGCTGCCCTACGGGGCTCTGGGGAAATGAGATACAAATGCCACACTATCTGCAGTATCACAGCCCCAAAACCATTCCTGTAGCCACTGGCCATAAAACAGCAGCTAGAACACAAATACTGCAATAAGGAGAATAAAACAATAAAATACATAAAAAAAAGCAATATGATTTTAGAGTGGCGTTGGTTGAAGTCAGACCTGACTGGTTTGATTCTGTCTCTCATGTAGCCTCGTACAGTCCATTTAACTTCCTCTGCCCTCGAGGCCAATCTGAAAGTTTGTTCTTTGAAGCAATTAAGAGAGTAAATTTCAGATAAATGCTTTTGTCAAAATGAATAAGGCAAGTATTCTATTCATAACATTGATTCCCAAAAAGAGAGGACAATATATATGATAACATTGTATTTTGTTGTATTGCATTACAGTGTGTTGTATATCTATGGCAATTCCATAGTGTTGCATCCTATCATATTGCATTGTGTTATGTTGAGTTGTTGTGTTGTTGTGTAGTGTGGCATATTTTTTTCATGTCCTGCTGTATGCCATGATATGGTGTTGTATGCTATAGTATGTTATGGGGATGTGTTGTGTTGTGTGTATCCTGTCATGTTGTGTAGTTTGGCATAGTATGGTGTTGTGTTTTATTGTATGTTATGGTATTGTATTGTATCATTTTGTATTGTATTTTCTCATGCTGTAGCACAGTAATAAATAGGAGCACAAAGTGAGATTGTTATGAAATCAGTAAACTATATTAAACAGTGGCAAAATATTTGATCCTAAAAGATTTAGGATAGTTTCAAACATTTGTTTTCACACAGGTAAATGAAGATAACTATGCCAACGAGATCATATCTACTCAACATAACTGCAGCTATACAGTTCATTTTATTAGTTTGTATTGTGATGCAGTTAAGTGTTAAGCTTCAAATATATTCATCTGTCATTATGATGCAAGGCATGCATTTATTTCACAGTTTGTCTTGTAACCTAAATAGACTTTTTATCTATATCTAAACATGGAAGACGTGGAAATGCTCGAACATAGCTGTATATCTAACACAGTCTATCTATGTGTCCTTTAATTTGCTTGGCTAATTCAGCACTCTAGCATAGTGATAAGAGAGTGTAATCTTCTTAGGTGTGGCGAAAGCTTAATCAATATTAACATATTCCTCAGCCTCCTCTCCATTGAATAATTGATATCCCCACACAGTCTTGCTGAGAATGAAATAAGATGTAGGAGTATTAAAATAACTTCCCCGAGATAAAAGAAAATTGATTAAAAAAAGATGGCTGAAAATTAAAGAGAAGGAAAGGGAGCCTAAGGGATCGGACTTTGCATACAAATGAAGAAAAGAGGGTTTGTGGGATGGAAAAAAAAAACTGAACTTTAGGAAAGTTATGAGCCCATTTATCTGACTCTAGTCATTGCACACATGACTGGCTGTGTTTTTACTGAACCAATCAAAGTGGTTAATCTGAAGAATCCATTCTGGCCTCACCAATCCCTGACCTCCTTGTAAAACATGTAGTTATTAATCAATGATTGCTCATCTGTATTTTCCACATGATTACCTCTTCATTAAAAGTTTCAGTAATGACAACAAGTTCACCTGTCGGGGCATGTCTTCCACAAACTGCACACACAGGTCTGGCCAACCATGGATATAATTTTACAACAAGACTGATAATTATAAAATTATTATTTGTTTATCATTTGTTTTTTTTCCAAAAGTTTAGCTATGTTATTTAAAGTTTTGCCAGTTGGCTTCAAATTGCAAAAAAATATACCTAAAAGTAGATAAAGCCACACATATATACACAGAATGGTTGATGGCCTGCAGACTATATGTTCATCTTTCATACCTGCAGGGATGAGGAAAAGAAGGATTTTCAAGATGGATGCAATGAGAGACTCAGGGTTAAGAGGACTGATGCATTTGGACCACCTCAGCGCTATCGGATCACTGCTGACACCCCACCTAAAACCCCCAAGGCTTTAGCTCAGATCATGTGTTGAGAGGGCAGACGGATACTTGTGAGTTTGTGTTTATATGTGTGTGTCTGTGCAGTTTATGTGAATGTTTGTGAGACAGGGAGAAAGTCAGACGCAAATACACTGTAAAATGTCTTTTTTGTTTATTTTAATCTGATGTTTGATGTCCGTTTGACAAAATGTTGGTGAATTTGTTGTAAAGAAATAAAACAATTCATCAAAAATGTCTTTACTATAAATAAATGTTAATTCAAATATCATCCACAACCAAATTAGTAGTGGGTGTTGTTAATATCATCCTCCATGTCACTGATTGATTAGTCAGTTTTTATATATATCATTTTCAACAAGTTATAGGGATATTTTAGATCTTTTGAAGTGGAGAAAAGCTTAAGATGAAGTAATGTCTTATCTGTTGTAGATGGGTTATGGAATTGCCTCAGTTAAGAGAAATACGATTTTATTCTGATCAGATTGAAATGCTCACAGTCAGAGCAGGTCCAAGACCAAAGCAGACTTTTGTCATTTTAAAACAACTTCAGTCTCAAAACTCTTAAAGTGGTTTATGCAAACACTGCTTTAAGTTTCACATTACAAGGTTGTTACATGGCTATATTATGATATTCCTGAAGAGCATGCAACAGGTTGCACCAAATGTGCTACAGCTAGCTGCCAAAGTGCCAATTAGTTATAAATGTCAGATAAATCAAGCTAACACAAAGGTTCACATAATGAAGGGTGGGTTAACTCATTACCAATATTAGTGACCTAACTATATACAGTATATCACCGAACCTAGATGTTTTTAGACAGCCGTTTTGCTCATAACTTTAGGTTGAGACAACATGTTATATTTTACAGTGTGTAGCTTCTTTCAAACCTAAACTCTACAGTAGTCACCCAGGCAGCATGTGAAAGACAGATGTTTGTTAGGTGTCTGACAGCTGCACTCAGTCAGGGAGAGACAAACTGATGGGTGGAAATGAGACGTCGTCAAGATAAGATCAATGTGGACACACAGTCAACAACAACCACACAGATAACATATGAATATACAGGAAGTAAACAGCACAGTTCAATGTGTCCTCCATGGAAAATAGTTTTATGTGGTAGATGATGGCTTAAGTTGTAGTGTAATTTGAACTAGGTGCATCTTTTTAAAGACTTAGCATCTTCCTGTCTCTTTTTAGGAGTCTGTGTGTGTCTTTATGCGTCTCCAACTAGTTTCTCATTCATTCATACGGTATCAGATATGCTCTGTTTGATGGGCAGCTGGTGCGCACTGAGGTGAGCTCTGATCAATGTCTTCGATCTAAATACACTGACAGTTACTAACACACTCGCAGACATATCAGTCATGACTAACTGTTGTTTTCTAGAAAGGGGAGGCATGGAAGCCAAACTCAGACTGTCTCCCTGTCCTAAACCGAATCAACCATCTGTCACAATTAATACTCAGGGGATTAACTCTAAATGTCTCCCTTAATTCCTGACAAGCTATGAAAAGTAGCGATAATTATAATTTATGGCACTGCAATTAACAAGGTCTAAAATCTTTTTCATGGCACATTTTAGTGTTATGTTACAGCGATGTTCTTTTAATAGCACACATAAAGATGCTGAACTTATGAGAAAAAACTGCAAATTGCAACCATTTGGGCCTCTGTTTCACATCTTTTCTAATCTAACTCCAGCTTGTTAACTGGCTGCTCTCATTTTGCTGTATCAATACACAAACTGAATGTACTTTCTGCAAGCATGTGGGCCTGGTGGCGCTGTGTTGCAGAAAGGAGCCACAAGCCTTTATTGATGTTGCATTATTTTATTTTTTTATGAAGGTGCAAGCAGATGCCTGTTTTTGCGATCAGCCTGGTAACACAGAGGGAACAAGGTGAAACTAAGGACTTCTGAAGCATAAAGACAAATCCTTGTTTAGAAACTGAAATGTTCTGCTTCACAAATAACTTTTCCCCCCTCAGTTAGTTGAAATGTGTCTTTTCCTGCAGAAAGTTGCTCCTAGTGAGGTTCCAAAGCCTACAGCTGATCAGAGAAGAATGGTGAGGGCTAATGTTGTTCCTGTCAATGCGTGAATTGGATATCATTTGCAGCCAACCCTAGTCTTGCTCCTTCTGCCTTCTGGCTTCATAACTCGAGAAGCATTAGATCTATCACTGCTTCACAGTCTGACTATCTCAGAGTTTTATAACCCTCTGTAAGTTGTGCATTGACTGAAGCAGTAAATTTTGGAAAACAAGGAAATCTTCTATTGACTTCAACATAAAATGTATATATTGCTCACGCTGGATGTTTTTAAACGTGTTAGCCAAGTAATCAATGAATTATGAATTAGTTAATTAATATGAATTAACACACAGTAGTATTGCAATTCAAAGTCCAGAAATACCTTTTAAACCTTTTTTATGTTTGAATATACACAAAAAAACTAATTTTCTGATGGAAAGTTGCAACAAAGTTTTTTCCAAAATCTGTTCAATGTATTTAAAAACCTAGGAAAATCATTTTAGTATCTTCACTCACCACCTCCATTGTAATTAGAAAATATAATTAAATACAGAATTCAATGCCAGCAGCACTCTCAAAAGAAGCTGGGAAAGAGGCTTATTTTTCATTGTGTTGCATCATTTTCCTTTTTAATAATCATCAGGGATACTAATTGTTGCAGTTTTGCAGGAGGAATCAGTGTCAGTTCTTAATTAATACAAAATGTCAGCTGCTCAATCGTCGGTGCCATCAATTGTCTGATTCTCCTTTTCATGCTGTGCCAAACATTTTCAAAAGAAGACAGATCTGGACTGTTGGCAGACCAGTTACAGCACAAACATGGTGTTTTTGAACTTATTGTGGAAACAATGCAGAAAACAACATTTGTCATTGTTCACGTTGATGTAACCAAGGGTAAAATGTTGTTTCCCTAATTGTCACATACATAAGTAACAGGAAAGTAACATAACACTTCGCTTTTGTCTTAACACAGTTTTCAGGTTCTGTTTTTTGTTATATTTGGTAAACTCTGTTGTGTCAAAACATTTGTTGTTTCAGTCTTACTTACTTTGACATATATATATATATATATATATATATATATATATATATATATATATATATATATTGTCTTCTCCTTTTGTCAGTTCATCTGTTCTACCTGCATTTCGAAATTTCTCTACATTTTTCTATTTTTTTTATTTGTATTATATCTTTTTTGAATCACTTGCAATAATTTATCAGGGTCATTTGGTTTAGACGTTTTTATGACAGTAATGTTTTCCATACTCTTGCCATTAATGTCCTTCATTTGGGTCATTACCCATCCAGTTTCACCACATCCCTCATTCTTTCATCCCCACATCCACCAGAACAACAATTGGCCCTGCAAAAACCGCTTGAGAGATACAATACTCAACAAAACAAATAAAATAAATAAATAATAAAGAAAATAACAATGACCTCAATGTCTTCAAAAACAAAGCCAATGAAATTGAACATTATGGTATTTGAGCCAAATGTTCTGTTGGTAACATCCCAGTACTCCTGATGGATTACATTGTCTTTCTTCTGTTATTTAAAACTGTTTTTGTGGCAAAAAAAGACCAGTTGTCATAATGTTATAGCTGATCAGTGCCTTTGCACCGAGAGGAATTTTGCATATGTCTCCTTTCAGACATATGCAAGTCATCCATCTCATAGGCAGTGATGCATCCTCCTTCCATACCAGATGCTGATTCTGGCTTTCACATCTTTCACAGATTTTCTCCTGTTTGGCACAAAAATCCTGATTTTAATTTTTTGTAAATCAGCTTCAATTTTGGAATCATCCTACACAGAACATGTTTTTTCACACTGTTTGTTTATTCAACCAAAAATTAACTCATGCCAAAAGAACTAAGTTGCACTTCTGTGTGGAGTTTATGCATGGCTTCCTTTTCAACCAATATATTTAGGATGTATTTCTGAATACATTGGCAGACTGTGCTGAGTGACATTTGTTTTTCAAGAAACTCCCTAGACCATGTGGCCATGCTGATCACTATGGCATGACAGTTTCTGATCCAGCGCTGCCTTGGGGCTAGGAGGTCATGTGCATCCAACAGTGTATTCTGGCTTTGGCTTTTACAAACTGAAATTTCACTGGACTTCATCAATATTATTTATTTTTTCATAATGTTAACTCTTCTTTATGCACTACTCAGTTACACAATATTTCTGTCTGCCTGATAGGACTTGTTATGTTGTCCTCTTACTGCATGTAAATTTAGAACATTTTAAGGGCTTGTCATATATTTTACCCTTGAGTTCCAGAATTAGAGATGCAACAAACATTTAACTTTTTTGTCTTCTTTTGTCTGTCACTTGCTCAGTTTCCTCCAATGTTTAAAAGACACCCTTTACATAATGCCAATATATGCCAACGTTCTGGATGATAGATTTTTGTGAATCAAGTTTTAGTTGTGAAAAGATACAATTTTATGCTTGTCAGACTATTACTTTTGGCTTCTTCTTGTAGATGCAGCTTAAGAACTAGGAATAATGGTGTTTTTGCATCAAACTGATGGTGACAAGGTCCCAAATGACAAAAAAGTATTTTTTCTTTTTTACTAAGTTGTCTGCTATGTGTAGACATAACTTTTGCTCAGTTATAATTAAGAAAAAAAAACATTTCCCAAAAACAACATGTAAAGACAAGACTGAAAAAAGTAAAAAGAGCCATTGCAGAAAGGAAAACTTTGACAAACCTTCAGAAAGCTTCAAAAGCGGTTGCTCCAGAAAACTTTAAAAGTTAAAAATTTAACTCTATGAAAGCCAAATATGAGGGTTGCACACTGCATGTAAAAACTTAGCTAGTTTCGTAGTTTAAAACATTCAGATGTGTGTTAAGAAAATCTCAAGAAGGTAATACAAAATAATTTATCTGGGAAAACAGTAGTTAATGATCAGTTT
This sequence comes from Kryptolebias marmoratus, assembly GCF_001649575.2. Classification (NCBI taxonomy): domain Eukaryota; kingdom Metazoa; phylum Chordata; class Actinopteri; order Cyprinodontiformes; family Rivulidae; genus Kryptolebias; species Kryptolebias marmoratus. The sequence goes on along the minus strand of NC_051437.1, from coordinate 16,763,233 downwards.
GCACATAGGAAACATTCAGGACAGTTGCTAATCTTCCTTGGTGTAAAGGTTAAAAAAAGAAAAGGAAAAATAACAATTTGGGATCAAATTATACAATGTTCAAAGAAACTATATAGAATCTGAGAGGTGCATTTAAAAACCTTCAAGTATTTTCTTACATATTAAAGTTCATGATAGCACAGTTGGTAAATAAAAAGGTTTGTCTTATATAAAAAATTACAATTTTATTTTTAAACTTTTGTTTTGGTCCACACTTGTGCAGCACCTATTTATGCTTTTGTAGGTTCCACATAGTGCTCTCTGCAGTGTTTCTTGTTCAACTATTTACATCCACACACAAAAGCGAGATGATTGGGGCTTATGGAATCTGGGCAACTTGCAGTTATCTGTTTGACAACTAAGAAGAAAATTAACTAAAATCATATCATGCATCAATACATAAGGCATAAATAAATCAGCACAACAAAATGGCCGAAGAAGAAAACATCTGAGGTGTTGCAGTCACACGAATTGTAACATTAAGATCATAAACTATGCAAAACTGTCCTCCTCCAGTCATGCTGTAAACACAAGGACACGCAGAACAGTATACGTAGACAACCTGTCTGTTCTGGACAGAAGATGCATGAAAAAAAGAAAAAGGAACTGCTCATGAGAAAAGGTCTTTTCTCATGTAACAGATGTCCATCTCAAATTGTCGCTATTTTTAACTGCCCGCGTTCTGCTCTTTTCAGTTGACACTTACAGGAGTCGACTTGTTCCATTTTACATTCAGGAAAACATGGAAAGAGACCCTCATCTAGTCCATCAATCCGAGACAGGGAGACAGACAGAGCAGGAAATGTTTGAAAGTACAGGATACAACGCTAAAAATTACACCACCCTCTCTAACATCACTTACTCCCCTCCCCATGCACACTCTAAAACATTTATACAGCCATGGCTGTCTGCTGATGGCTCTGCCTGTGAATTATTTACCAACAGAAATGCAAGAAAATTTAATTGAAGAGAACAAAAACTCTGAGATCAAAACTATTTTTCCCTTATAAAGTCAATGTGTTTTGGTTGAAATCACTAGATACTACCAGTGTTTTCTGTGTCGTTTTGTATTCTCAAAGATTGCTGTCTGCAGCTGTCCATAATTACCGTAATGTTAATGAATTCTCCTCTGTGACTTACATATTGGAGTGCTGTCTTTGAATATGTTGTTGCAGTCAGCTTCACAAGCTGTTTGTATCATCTGTGCAGTCTGAAGCCATATTCTGGTAAATTAATGTTATGTGACTCACAATCAACAGCTGGTAAATTAAAATGAGTATATTTTTAAAGGATAAAGTATTGATTTAAACTTTCGTGACTGTATAGATGACTTATAAGTCTTGGTGTTTGAAGCTAAATAAGAGCAACAAGAGAGATGCCAGATAGTCTTGTTTAATGAAAGAACCATAGCAAACACTGACTTTTTATAATGCTAATCACTTGTTCATTTTGTTGCATTTGTGGCAAGATCCCACGTTTGCACAGTTGGAAAGGTGAAGTTGTGTAAAACAGACACATCATTGGACAAATTATTCACAGGTTGCAACGACAGAGGTTAATAAAATGAATGGTACAGACTTCAAGGGATAGTCAGACCTTTTGAAGATGGGTTCTGTGGGCATGTAACAAGCAGCTAATGTCTTACCGGTTGTAGATTGAATTTAATGACCTCAGTTTGGGGTAATAGAGTTTAATTCTCACAGATTAACAAGCTAACACCTAGTCTGAGCAAGGTCAAGACCCGTGCTGTGGGCCTGTAGCATACTGGCACTTTTTCCTTCCCACTTCAAGCACTGTTCAAGACCAAAGTGGATTGCTGTCATGGTGATATCTCTCCAGTTTCAAACATATTGTTGCAATTTATGCAAACCTTATTTTATAACATTTACACTGCCATAAGTTTCTCATTAAACTGTTATTCCAGATAAAATATAAGGGTTTTCTTGCTAGAAGTACATCAGACTGCACCAAAACTACAACAGCTAAAAATTTGTTCACAACTTTTCCATAGAGCCCCACTTTAAAAGATGTGAACTATACCTTAAAATGTTCCATTTTGCAGAGCTACAAGTGATCGTTTAAGCATTTTTGTTGTACCCTCTACTTACCAAATGCCCTTGTAGTTACTGGTCATTTATATTGATTTACACATTAATGTTGTTTCAAACAGAAAACATTTGCACTTAACAAATCCTTTATGTGGAGTAATACTTACTTTTATTTGTATAATCTTTGCAAGCAGTCATGTTTTTCAGCTAAATTCAAATTGCTTACAGCACATTTCTCATTAAAAAAATAATAACAATATTTTTTTTTTAAAAAAAGGCTTGCACACACTGCAGGATAGATATTGGCTTGGGACATCACTGTTGTGTATCTGATGATGAGATTCCTTGTATGTAGCAGCAAAATCTCTCATTTACACTGCTCGTGCACACGCTGCCACTGTTAGACACACACACACACACATGCAGTTCTTCCTCCTTTGAAGTGCTGCATCACTAGGCTGTAATGGAATTCTATACCTGACTGCTGACTGGAGGCTTTGGAAGGGGGTGGATGGAGAAATGGGTAGATGGAGGGAGAGAAAAAATGGCATGAGGAAGGTGGGAAAAAAAATTGACTGTACAATACTGGCAAACTGTTTTTCCACTCACATTTTTTATAAAATTGCATGTTCTGCTTTTGTGAGGTTTTTAATTTGAGCTTGTCTCCGTGTGTGTCAGTACCCTCTCTTGTGTGGTGACATTGGCACAATGTATGACATGCAGACATACAAAGGTTTCTCTTTTTCTGATTCCAGTTTTTAAAGCTCCACCTTGCTCACAAGTTCATAACCACTCTATGGGGCTGGATGTAAGCAAATGCAACACCTCCCACCCTCCTATCCTTCCCTTGTTTTCAGGGTATGTTTAGTCTGGGGACAAGAGGGTACTGTAAATTACCTTTTGATTCATCCCCTTTAATTATGCAAATAGACTTCATTAACTGCACTGACTCCAAAGTGTTGTGGAATGTATTCATTAGTCTGGATGTAGAGCTGGGAGCATGTTCACTAAGGGGCACTCAAGTGTGAACAACTCTGCATGCTTCCTTTTTTATGGGTGCAAGTGTACAGTATTCAACAAAGTAGTTTATACCTTGTCTGAACACTGGAAGTTGCAATGACGATGAAACCAGTGTTTAAACCACTCTGACATACAGAATCTGCATGTTAAAATGGACTGTGCTATTAGAGCATATAATAGGACATTTATTATTGGCCTCCACTGATCATTTTGTTGGATCAAAAGACAGACAATAAGATGAGAAGGACAAAGAACAAATTACTAAATTAAAGTAGATCTTTTGAAATGGGGGTCTGTAAAAAGGTTATTAACAAATATATTCTACCTATTGTAAATAGCTTTTCAAAGTACCTCAAATTGGAGAAACCGATTAATTCTGATCGGACTGATAAACTAATGGCTAGTTTGAGTTGGGCCAAGAGCAAAGTGGATTACTGCTGTGTTAAACAACTCTAACCACAAAAGTGTCTATCATGCAAACACTGTTGTATAAAATTTTACGTCACAGTCAACTTTACACATAACTTACATGAAATTCTTTGATTACTTACATACACAAAGAGAGGCAGCAGCAGTTAACTGTAGCACATCTGGTGCAGCTTCAAGCAGTCTTGGCAGGTGTATTATAACATTTCTGTTGAAATAACCATGTAAGGCAAAATTGACAGTAACTATTTTATAAAATACTGTTTGCATAAACTGCTATGAAGCAATCCACTTTGATCTTGGCCATTTTCAAACTAGCCTTTAGCTCATCATTTGGGTTAAAATTAAACTAATTCTCCCAAAGGAAGTTGATCCAAGAGCCATTTATAACAAGTACTGTTTAAAAAAAAGATGTGAACTATCCCTTTATCACACAAACAGTTTTGGACCATGCTCATGTTTTGCTCCTTACATTGGCAGGAGAAGCAAAGGTGAGTTTTTTTTTTTTTTATGAACTGAGTTGACTGGTCATATGATCACAATTCTGCTCTTCAAACAGAATTACCATTGTCAGCTAAAGGGACAAACACTTTTGGAGAGCTAGTTATCCAAACTTTGGAAGCATTGGGAATATTTTTATAGGCTCAGTTGACATGTCTTGTCTTAAATAATTTCTTGATATTAGAAAAAAAAAAATTGTTACAAACACAAATGTCTTCTTGCTTGCAAATAAGTATGTTTGACATTATTTTAGTGTTTCAGGGTTGGAATCTCCTAACTTGAGTGGAGTAAATTCAGCTACATGTGACAAACTCAGAGGTTTTCTTTAGCTGAATCTATGTTTAGAACAGAAAATTCCCTGAGTTTCCAGTTCAAACTGTATGTGACTGTAATTATGCAAATGAGGTCATTAAACTGATAAACAGCATATGTAAACAACAGCACAAAGACACAGTTTCCCCATTTCCCTCTCTTTCTCTTCTCTTCTTTTCTGGCTCAAGTCACTCCCCTTGTCTCTGTCTATTACTTCACTCCCTTTTCTGCCTTCCCAAATTTAACTCTGTGGTCTTTCAGCCTCAGTGATGAGCATCTGAAGAAGCTTCTGAAGTCAAGAGAAGAAAACATCCGCACCATCGCAGGAGCTGAATAAACAGCTGATGGCACAGCAAGGGAGCTGAATGGGTTTAATGAATAGACTTTAGCAACGTGACCCAGATCTAGTTTCCAGACTGTCACCGTGCTGCTCGCAAAAACCAAACTGACAATAACAATCATCACCAACAAGTCTCATTAATTACAGCGGCGACGCTCCCGAGCCTCCATTCTCAAAATCGACCCAACTCCCCAGTGTCTTCAATGGGTGTGTGAGAGATACTGTTTCTGTCACCCACTTATTCCCTCTGCTTCCCCTCATCCTCCCTATCTCCTTCTTGTTCTGTAATGCTCTTACTCCAACTTGGCACGTCCCACCCTCCCATCCTCTGTGCGCCACTCTAAATGTCAACAACTAAATATTCATGACAACGCTGATACCCTTCGCCTCTGTCTCGCTAAATCTCATTGCAGACAGGGAATTTGTTGTGTGCCTCCCTCTCTGCAGACAGATTAGTAGCCGATTTAAATATTACCAATTACCAATATTAGACTAGTAATTTCCTGCCATATTCTGCTTCTCCACCATCCATTTATAGTTCAAAGAGACCAGAGAGCATTATTTTTTATGGAAGAACACATAACAGACCTTCAAAAGGTGTTTACGGTTTCTTAGTTTTCAGAGTTTTCAAGTATGGTTGAGAAATATCCTGAACAGAAAACTTTAAGAGGAAAGGAGTGAGATCAATGCTGCCATAAATACTGAAAATATTTATTTATTAGATAAAAGAAAAGTTTTTGCCCACCTAGGATTCACAGCATGACCACTGTCCATTTTCTGTGAATTTCACCATTATGGTTACATAAAAATAGACAACTTAAGCTTACACAGCAAAACAACATCCAACAGGGAATTCGGTAATGTACTGCCAAACTTTTCCCAGGAGCCAATCTAAGACAACAAAAGCAGCAATGTTTCATACGATGACAAGCAGTCTCTCAGAGGGGCTTTTGGGTTTTTGTCCATTGTTTTACCTCCACAGTGTTTTTGGTTTTCTAATTTAATTTGAAAAGAGAGTGTTTACCACAAGGGTTCTTCTTTTTGTGTGTCTCATAGATCCTTTATCTTTTTTTAAGTGATAGTCAAGGTAGCAGAAATGATTTCAAACCGTTTACCAATCCTTGCTTAAAGAGGGAAGTTCATATCAGATGATTCTTTTAAACAAAACCTCTTTAATCCAAAGCAGATGAAGATCAGACAGTTTGCAGCTGATCAGGCTGACACCTAAGTTTTTACTGGAGCTAAAATGTGAAGACTTGACACCACCTTCCAATAAAGCAGTTTGGACTTGGTCAGTCTGGAAACCAGTCTGCAGTACCAGTATTTCTGTGCTACTGATACTTTGTTGATATCTGGATAACAAATACCTAAAATTCAGGCCAAGATTGGATATGGGATCTGACCACTGTCTGAATATGAATTCATTACAAAAAGAAAGAAAATTAAACGTACAAAATAGAGGCACAAAGTTTACAAAATCTATGAATGTTAATTTGTCAGCTAATCTTGGCTCTCTGCAGTTCTTTCAACCCAAATTTGATTAATCCTCTATTAAGCTTACAGAAAAAAAAGCCAGAAAGCCTCTATATCCATGGGTCTCAAATTGTGGTAAAGTACTACTGGTGATACTCAGATACTCAGGATCCTTTTAGTTGTACTCACAAGAAATTATGGTATTAACTGTTTTACTTGATAAATAATAATAATAATGATAATATAAATAATATTGAGCGATGGTTAAATGTTTTCCTTGTTTATGTCAGATATACAATGAGCTCATAAGCTTGTACTACTCATTTTATTTTATTTTATTTTATTTTATTTTATTTTATTTTATTTTATTTTATTTTATTTTATTTTATTTTATTTTATTTTAATTTTTGACAAATTGTTTAATGTTCATGGGTTTTACAGCTAACTTCAGTTTCACTTGAACTATCACTTTGAGAATCACTTGAACTCTTAGGAGGAGACCAGCTGATATAAACTGTAATATTACAGAGACTTATGTATATTTGAAGTAATTAAACAACTGATTTTCCATGTGCTTGATCTATTCAAAACTACCTTAAAACAACTCCAGTGCTTTAAGCTGCGATGATCACATTGAGAAACAGGATGCTGTGAGAAGTCCTCACAGCTGCTGTAGGTGTAGTTCAGTCACATAATAAACAGATTAAGTGACAGTTCCCTTTCATTTGAAAAACTGCCTTTAAAGCTAGACTACATTAAAGAAGAAGTGAGGGCCAGCTTCGTGGAGCCGAGCTTTAGTGTCTGTAGACAGGTTGTGTCAACAGCTTGCCGGTGAGTGTAGCTGTCATAGAAATGAAAACATCAAGACAACACATCCAGATGAGCACTAACGCAGCTTTTGCAGCAACTATAAATGAGAGGTCATCTTATCTGTGTGAGTCATCGCTGCAACCTTAATCACTGTGACTCATATTCACCGCTCATTCAGGAGAGACTAGAATAGAAATGGAAGCAAACACTTTCTTTCAAGCTTCCCATGGTGTGAATGACACAGTGGGGGTTGAGGTTATCTTCCTTTGTGTGTGCGAAAGTGGATAGTAGGAAGTGTGTTTGAGGAAAATGAAAGGTTGAGACCGCCATGTAAAGGACCCCTCAGGCTTGTGCCGCTTATCAGTCCCACACACATTCCCTCCTTTTTTATGCACACTATCTACCTTCTACATAAAACGACACAAATACACACTCACTTGAGTTATATGTCACTCTGATCTTTTGAGTTCATCTGCTCCGATAGGCTTTGTTCTTCAAGTCTCATGACAGAAGCCACTTTATTTTTAGGTCATCACTTTGCACCAGCATCACAAGACTCCTCCTGTGTTGCTTTGTTTTTTCTTTTCTATATTCTCATGTCAGGATAAGAGGAATCAAAAACTGCATACCTTTCCACTGCAAAGATCGAATGTTGTAATGAATTACTAGAAAACGGTTAATAACACAAACATTACATAAATGTTTTTAGGATGCAAGGAAATGAGCAAGGCGAGTAGGGCTGTATTAGCTATTTTAATTTGAGAGGTCAGTAAAAGACCTAGGTTGTGAAGGCACTGCAGAGCCAGATAAAAATATTTTACCTTATTAAAGTACTTATTCCAAAGTATAAAATCAAACATTAAAAAGCGTATCCAGGGTTATATCAAATGGTCCAGTTTGAAAGCTTTTACTCCAATAGTTTTCCAGTCATATTGATATGCAATTCTGAAATTTTTGTCCACACTTAATGTAAACAAAACACTTATATCAGCACACTTTACTCAGCAAATTTAAATGTAAATACATACCCATTAAACTGAGAAAATAAACAATAAATAAAATAAGAAAAAAAAATCTTTCAGCAAATTTTTAAGCTTTCCTGAAAGCTCTTAAGTTTTGTAAAGCTGTACAAAAACCTGCAGAATACCTGTTGGTCTGAAATTTACTTTTAATCTTAGTTTCAACACTGTGTAGCCATTGTCAGCTGTGATGTTTGTACAACGCTAAACAAACAATGCTATTATATCAGTATCAGCATTTATTGTGCAACCTTGATTTGAGTTTAAATATATTTTCATATATTCTGTTTATCAGCTAAACAATTAAAACTGTTAATTTCTTCATTCCTGTATAATGGTAGCATGCTGTATGCTATGAGTAACAACACTGACAACACATGAAACATTGCACTTAAAATAATATCATACTTGTCAACCTGATTATGTCATTTCCAACGGCAAAACAATATTTTCCAAACAGTCACCAAATAATGGTACTTTAAAACAGGCATAACTAAACACACACACGCAAATTGATATTTTTGTTGTTTCTTTCATGCCTTGATCTGGCCTGCTTTTCTTTCAGCACTCAGTTTATCTGTATGTCTTTGTGAAAACTCACACTGACTGTTTAAACAATCTCAAAAAACTGGTGTGTAAAACAGTTAATGACCATATTAGTTCTGCATGTTTGTGAATCCCATGTAGCTTTTGATTCTAGTCCACTAGTCATCATTCTTTCAGTGATGTATCAAAACAGGATCGCTCATCGCATGGCTGTTGCTGTCTGTAGCATCTGCTCCAGCATCTGCTGTGAGCAGCATTCGCTTCATCAGCATGGCTAACCAGAAAGCACACTGAGTAATCTCAAAATAAGTTAGATTTTTTTTTTTTTCCAGGATAGTCACAGTTGATGAGATTTATGCGTTGCAGCAGTGCTGATGATTATAATTGTCAGCCGGCTATAGACTTTTGGAGCTGCACCTGATACCTCGCTTCAGCACCGGTGCTAAGTGATTTGTGGAACTGCTCTGAGAGAGGGGTGGTATTAGAGGAGCTGTGGAAGAATTTCAGCAAGCTTCACATGGTTGCCTCATGATTGAATTCACACGCAGCTTGTAAAAAAAAAAAAAAAAAAAAAAAAAACACCTTCTGAGCAGTTAACAGAAACACTGAAGCTATCCAAATCTTTTTTTTTTCACTTTTGCTATATGTAATTATAGCAGTGTGTTCCAAACTCACTTTTTCTTTCTCCCCTCCTGTGTGAAAGTCTTTATGTGAGGTTTATTATCTGTAATCTTTTAATGACATGCAGTGACAATATGTGGAGACACTAGGTTGTGGAACAGACACACACACAGTAACTAAGGCTCAAAGGAAGGCCATGACCCCTGAGAGGCTCCACTGGCAGGCTAGCTTCATTATAAAAAAAAGATTTAGAAAAAGACCACTTTAAAACACAGCTTGTGTGTACACGTATGTAACAGTGTTTGCATCACAGAGAGAGAAAAATTAACATCCTGAAACCCATTATTTTGTTTGCAGCTTTCTTTGTCTACATTATCTTGTTTCATCAACAGAATGGCAACGCAGACACCCAGCAGAATCTATCTTCGATCACAGCAGTGCAGCACACACCCAGTTTGGGTTGTATCCTACTAAAAGACATTTCACTTTCTTTGATTTGTTCTTTGCCTAAACCTTATTTCATCTTATTTCATTGTTATATTAAGTAAATTGTGATTTGTATGACTAGACAGTTTTTTATTAACTCATAATATATGACTGTTTAGGAAGAAAAAATAAAGAATGGTAATGGAAATACGTTGCCATGCATGTTCAATTTGGAGAGCAGAACTGTGATATAGCAGATAATGTATTTCCTTCGACATCAGTCATGTCCATGTGGTCATTCAAAGGCAATCTATTGTAGTGTGACTGAGAGTTGAATTGTTATAATTTTTGCTTCAGAATTCTTTTTTGACTGAAATATATCTATTTGTTGCATTAGAACCAAGCAAATAACCTGCAAAAATGACTTATTCCTGATCTTAAAGCTACAAAAAGTTTTTTTCTACTCAGTAATTGGATAGAAAATTAGCCTGGAGTTTGATGGTAGATGCAGATATTAGGGTTGAAGGACTTAAAATAAGACTAGTAACCCAAACATACATTTCTAGGATTCACTTCAAATTTTTTTTCATAAAAATTGGACTGAAAGAGCCACATACACCACATATCCTAAAAACTGATATACAGGTGCTGGTCATAAAATTAGAATATCATGAAAAAGTAGATTGATTTCAGTAATTCCATTTAAAAAGTGAAACTTGTATATTATATTCATACATTACATACAAACTCATATATTTCAAATGT
>NC_051437.1:16717282-16751594 GCF_001649575.2 Kryptolebias marmoratus | reverse complement strand
TATGAGTTTGTATGTAATGTATGAATATAATATACAAGTTTCACTTTTTAAATGGAATTACTGAAATCAATCTACTTTTTCATGATATTCTAATTTTATGACCAGCACCTGTATAGGAACAAACTCCACCTGTGAATGAGCACATTTATATACACTTTTTTAACAGCAGGGTAAATTAGTAATATCACAGGTAAAATATTGAACTGAAGCACCTGTTGAAGATTACTCTGAAGGACTACACTTTTTTTTTTCGCAAGCTTTAAAAAAAACTACTTTACATTAAACATTTAATACAAAAAATAAAGTAATTTTAACTCAAATCACAAACTAAATTCAGTTTAGTTTCATTTATGGGTCATACTGTATTTCTCAACCTACAAGCATTGAGGAGAAACTGGACGTGCCTTGTGGTCATATATGGAGTTACAGCTTCTAAAATGTAGAATTGTAGTTCATTTCAGGCAGAATTTACCATATTTATCAGTATTAAGCTTCATAGTTTAATATTGAGTCAGTTTTTGTACAAGTAATGATGAGATTTAATGGCTACATTTTCCACATTTGCTTAAGAAGACAAGAATTAAAGAAATTTCAACAACCAAGAATTGCTAAGCAGACAAAAGTTTCAATACCAATTTCCAACACTGTCACATTATGTCAGTCAGCTTACCAGTGGCATTTCAACCTGCATTTCAGCTGTGTTAGAAAATGTCTTTTACTTGGTTTTATCTATAGTTGTTGACATGACTCACCATAAACACTCACCAATCATTCTCATGCATTCAACAAGTACTTCATATGTTTGATTTCAACAGATTTTTATTTAGCTAAAGGCCTGTGTTTGCACAGTTTTAGAAATAAAATCATTTAATTTGTATTTCTTGTTTTTTAGAGCTGCTGTACATGTGAGGCTGTCACCAGTATCTCGTTGTACAAAAATAAAATGACAAAAAACTTTGCATACCTCTCTATCTGTTACAGTTTTTAGGCCTAAAAATGGGGTTCAACAGGGTGAATTTTCTTGTTGTTTTACGTTCAGATGTTTTTTGTCATGTTTTTGTATATCATTACATAAAAAATTAAATCTGTAAACTGCTTATCACAAATAAATCACTGAATTATCTTATCAACAGAAAATGTCACAATGCTTCCACACAACTCTGAACAAAACTATTAACATGTTATTTGATCATTATTTTGTCACTTTTGTCATTTTATCAACAAAAATAAATAATTTTAGTAAAATGCATTGCACAACAATGTAATTTGCAACTCATAACTAAATTCTTTTACATGTTACTATAACAATCTGTCACTACATGTCCAGGTGACTTAGGACATTATTTTTAGGGTGTGGCCTGTGTCATAAGCAATGAAATGAGGTTGTTTTACATTTTCCCCAACTATATCTCCATTAGGGGCCAAAGTTCAACATTTGGAATTTCAGGTTTATTTGCTTGTATTCCCATAAAATTCCATTAAACCTCATGGAAAGTGTCCAATTTCGAATATTCCTGGAATTTTGCAACCCTAGTCAGTCACACACAAAAATCTGAAAGCAGATTTATGCTTGTCTGTCTCAAACAAATCTTCTGATCCGACATTCTTCTTTGCATCAAGGAACAAGCATCATGAAATGATTGTTTAAAGTCTTACCAGTTATTGATGAGCCCTCCTGGAGCCGTGGCAATGAATCAACAGAGGTTTTTAAATGAACAATGTTGAGTTTTCTGCTCTTGTCAGGGTTTCTGGGGAAATTAATTAATGCACACTGATGTTTTCAACAATGATTCACATTTGTCTGTGTTTTTGTGAAACAACTGCAGAGTTCGGATTCTTTATCAGGCTCAAAACAAACCACAGAGAAGCCACTTTTCTTTTGAAAGGTTTTATTCATTTCATATAATACTGACACATGTACTCAATAGCTGTTAACAGGCGTTTTAAAAACACAGATATTAAAACCAGTATAGAGCATCGATTTGTATTTAGCCCCTTTGATTCTACTGACCATTATTTTTACACGTTTACATGTTTTAATATACCATAACATATACTTTGTATTAGTGTAACCCCACCCCTGAATAGATTTTGTTTTCTGTCCAATAAAAGCAAAAAGAAAACAAACTATCTCTGCAATAAAAAATGGCATGTGGGGAGCCACAAACTACTCAAGGTAAAATATGTTTATGGTGTTGGAATTTTAAAAAATAAAGAAAAGAAGAGAGGAGATTAAGTTCCAGATCAACAAGTCATTTTGACAGCATTGAGCAGATCGTATGTGGCACAGTTAGGTTTAAATATGTCACCCAGACTACACGAGGCAAGCAATCTGGATTATCTTGTTGTTGTCATGTTTGCAATAAAGAACTTTTACCAAATAACAAAAAAATCTCTCCAAAAATCCAGACTTCATTTCTTCCATATGACCATGTGGAACCCTACTCAGCCAAAAAGAGAGATGGAGAATATAGGTTTTTGTAAAGTTGTTTTACTGTCATCTAACTATGTTTAGGTCATAGTTCAAGTTCATGTTTTTGTAGCATTAAAGGATTGTGGGTGGTGCAGTCCTCTGCTGTAAAAGAGGCAGGAGAGTCAGAAGTGTTCGACATTGATGGCGAGCAGTGTTAGAGTCCTGTCTCTTTAGCCACCGAGTCCTGGTTATCCTCAGGAAAATCCATCAGTTTCTTATAGAAATCCATCAGAGTGCATTTCTTCTAAATTTAAAAAGTCCATTGTGCTGTGAAAATAGTTTTGCCACCAGTTCCTCTTGTTATTCTTCAGATGGGAAGGACTATCGGGTCACCTGGAACAGCAAAGGGGGAAAAAAGAGGTGGTCAAAACACATGAGGTGATTTGAATACCTCAGAGATGAACTCAAACAGGAAAGGATAAAGACTACAGAGTGAGAGCACCAGCATGTCAATAAATGGACAGGAGTTCTTATCGGTAGAGCACTCATGCTGCACATCGGAGAGTCACTTCTTTTCTCCCAAGAAAGTAAACAAGACACAGCTTGAGTCAGGGCAGCCAGCCCACAAAACCTCACAGTCAGCATCTGGCCTCCATGTCTTTAACGCCCATTTGTTGAGATGGCTGCACTAATCACTCTCTTTATCAAGTCAGCCCGTCTGTCCATTTTCTTAGCTCATACATTTATTATTATCGCCCGCCACTGAAAGCGAGAAGCAATAATGTTTTTGCCTGAGTCTGTGTGTGTGTCTGTTTGTTTGTTTGTTTGTTTGTCTCTGTAGTATTAGCGAAATATCTCAAGAGTCAGTGGCAGATTTTAGTGAAATTCTCAGGAAGTAATCACTGGATGAATGTCTACAACTGATTAAGTTTTGGACTCAACTACATTGAAGATGGCCACCACAGCTAAGCAACATTAGCAAACACAAAAATGGCTATAACAGCCATTTTGCAGATACTAAGCCAAAATGTGATGTGGTAGTAGATCAGAGTCATTTATAACACATACTTTGAGCCCTACACACGGTACAACATTTTTGCTTAAAACTTTGCCAATAAATTATAGTCAGCACCATCTTTCTGTTAGCAAACTATCTCATGAACCACTGTAAAGATTTAAATGAAACACTCATCAAGTAATAATTGGAAGTACATCTAAAGCTCAGTGATACTTTGAATCAACTCAATTCAAGATGGCCACCACAGCTAATCAAGCTTCTACAACTAAGGGTAAGGTAAGGGTAAGCTGAACTGTTGTGTTTGAGCATGTGATAGTCCAACACTTTGAGAACTGCATGTTTCCCCTCCTTAGCTTTAACACATCCCTTTTCTCTTATTTTTGGTGGAATCTTTTTTCTTCAACCAACTAGCCATATGTCACAGCTAACAAAGTGCAAAGGCCAGCCATTGCTGAGAGAGCTGCAAGCAGAGCTTCCTTCAAGTTGACAGCTGAACTTATTCTAATGTATCTGCTCTATATGGCTCCAGGCCACCCTCCCTGGGTCCATTCCCATTGCCTTCAGGCATCCACCACTGTGTCTGATCAAAGAGTCTGCTGGAGTTTGTTGTCATGCCAGTTCACTATGCTTTACACTTGCATTTTTGTGCCTGCTCGACTTTAAGGTGCAAAGACAGAACCCCAGTTGGTGCTCATTCATTGCCTTTTAAAAGTATGTCTGTAGACGTCAGTTTCTGTGCTTTACTTTGCAAATTAAACAAGTGGTGCTTGAGTGTCATCTTTACGGGCCTTTTTTTGGACCACATTTATCTTATTAGCTTCTGACAGCTTTTGCTGAACAGATGTTCATATGGCAACCAGGCAAATGTCCTGCTTTAGCTGCTTCCATGTACTTTTAAGAAACAGGAGAAAGTTATTTAAAGCTGTACTGCAGCTGTTTGATTATATTTTTTTAGATTTATTAAAAAGGTCTAAACTTATCACCAATAGGTATAAGAATGAATTTGTGTCATAATAAGTGGATCTTTCATTTAATGTAATTTGTTTTGTGGCATCACTTTTTGATGTAAACAGATCTATGTGAATATTATGCACCATATCCTTTTAAGTTTAGCAATTTTCCAATTGATTTAAGTAGTTCACTTTGTCTTTCTTTGCAAATGTTTGCCTCTTAGGATTTTTTTCTCTAATTTATTTTTTGTGATACAAATATTACTCTTAATTCCAGCCACGCAGAAGGTTTTAGATCTGCAGAAGGCCTTGATTTGCTCTTTGTATTACTGAAATATGCTGCCAGAATTCAGAATGTTCTTTCTAAGAAGGTTGATAGTTCTCTCAGGCTGCAGCACCTGCTCAGCTACAGTACATAGGGACTGAAACATTTCCCGCATTGCTGACATGACACCTTTTCATTTGTCAAATGTTAATGTGACTCTTTGTGCATCTGCACACAATTGCTTTGCAGTCTGTGACAGCTCGGTGGCTTGGCACCGTGACCACGTCTGTCTGTTCATCCATATGATATTATTTGGCATTGATCGAGCTGTCTGCTCTCTCCTCCCTCTCCCCTCCTACTGCCCTCCTACTCTCCTCCTTTCCTCTGCTTCCAGCCAGAAACAAAAAGAGGGATAGGGAGGGTCATATCCTTTTTTAGGTGTTTGTTTGTTGTTGTCAGTTGACTAGATTTTAAAACCCATTTTTCAAGTTTTTTGTTTTTTTTTTGAATTATTTTATCTACTTTACTCTTCACCTGTCTCTCGTCTGTCTCCTGCTGCATTTTTCTTCCTTTCTGCTGCTCCTCTTTCATCCTCTTTCCCCTGCTCCATCGTCAATTTCAATTTACGAGCGGGTCTTAATGGGACTATAAGAGAACGTTCGATGGTATTGATCTGGATGCCTGCGCATCTTGACCTCAGTGTACAACACCGGAGCAGAGAGGGGGGATAAAATCACTCTTTTCATCATCAGGCAAACACATCAGCTAACACTTTCAAATAATGTAGACACAAACACACAACAGCAGATGGGCACAGATCATTGATCAAAGACCTGAATGCAGGAGACAGCAAATATTTGTGCTCTTTTAAGCTACGACAGAGTCAATGATAAGGCGATGCCTGACTGAAACCATCTCACTTTGATCTTGTTCAGGGAATTATAAATGTACACTTTGAGGCTAAATACTTGAGATCAGATATATGAATCAGTTTTTGAACACAAATTGAATAAATAAGTACATTTTTCTGTATATCATCATCAAAACTGTTATGCCTTTGTTTGAAATTTTTACTAATACTTACTGCAGAACCACTTCTTAATACTTGCTGCTGAAGGTGAGGCAATTCTGTTTTTGCCCAAGTTTGTGAGTTTGTGTGTGTTTGTCTGTGTTTTAGCAAAATATCTCATAAACCACTGAATAGAATTTAGTGAAACTCTCAGAAAGAAATAAATGAAAGTACATCTACAACACAACTAAGTTCAAGCGGGTCGCCTCAGCTAATCAACCTTAGCTAACATAAAAATGACTATAACTCAGCCAGTTCTACAGGTACTGAGATAAAACTTGCTGTGCTTGTAGCTGAGAGTAATCTTCAACATACTCTCTTAGCGCAGCTCAAGAGATCTCACAATTTTGAAAATGCGCATAACATCATTTACGTGGTTTGACCAAAACGGCTACAACTCCCTTCCTTTTCAGCACATGGTAATTTTATTTTAAAACTGGCATCAAAGGTGGCTGGCAATATGCATTCCTTCAAAAAGTGGTAGACCTTTAAGTTTCATTTTGTGTCTTTATTTTTGAGATGTGGCTCATAAAGTTTACCTACAATATGACTCCGAGCAGTCGAACTTAATTTTAAGCTTCTGAATCACAGTATTTCAATGTAAACATAACAGAAAGAGAGACAGGCAAGCTTGTGAGGAATATAACCCACTTTGAGAGGTGAATGGAGGAAAAAATAAGGAAAGCATCTTTAATCATCCCAGTGTACAGAGATTGTTTCAGAGTCTCTTGAGATTGTCTCTAAATGTTTTAAAGGCAGAGCAAGACAGGAGGCACATATTACGTATCTCAAGCCTCATCTCATCCCTTTATTTCACCTAAAGAGATGCACTGCCGATGCTCTCCTCTGACCACGCCTTCAATCAATTATTTAGGCAGAAAACAAAGGTTTGCACCCAGCCATGAATAATGGAAGGTGAGAAGGCCTGTAGAAGGATGGAGGTTCGAAACAGAAGCACACAGTGACAGGAGGCGACTCGCGCACAAATTTACCTCCTACGGCAGACCGCTTAAGGAGGCTGCTCAGGTCAAGCCAGTGAAAGGCAGCCGACAGGTGCAATTGGAAGCTGAACGTACCGAATACCCACACATTTTCACAACCTCACAAAAACATAGACCAACAAACAGAACTCAGTGCAAGAAAATTCAGGGCAAAAAGGCTGTTCCTCTTAGCATACAAACTGTACCATGGAAGAATGTGAGCATAACAACTATTCGAGGACATTCAACTGTTATTGTGAATTGAATGTGGCAAGTTCTTTTTACATCGAGTCAGATGGCATGCCATTGAGGAACAAGGAAACAGGGCAAGTGAGAGTGAAGGGAATTGTGATGTTCATGTTCAGTAACTGTGCATGTGTATGTTATGTGCCTCGTTCCTGTTGGCCTTATTTTTGTGCAGAGAATGTTCGATGGAGAAAGTAAAGTGAAGAAATCTGGATGATTGAAGCTGAATAAAACGAGGAAGCAGTGAACATTGTTAGAGAGGAGATGAATAACCTTAAAGGGATCGTAGGAAAAAGACAAAATCACACATAATTTGGAAAAGAACACATGGACGCCAACCTTTGTGGTCTTGACTTTGTTGCCTGTGCTGCAGCTCCACCCCGTGAGGTCCGGTAAAACCTTACACTCCTCAGCCTCCATACATGGCTGCATCTGACACCACCACTTTTGGGCCACAATGGAGGCTAAAGGAAAACAAAGTGGTAGGTTTGTGTTCAGTCATGTGCAGTTACTTCCCTTTATCTTAGTAAATTTTGACATCAAACTTTCCTGAGGCACGCTTCCTCCTAATTTCCACTCAGAGAGTTTCAAAGAAATAATTGTACATTTCAACCCAGCAGTGTTCTGTGAATATGGCAAGCTGATGTAAGTAGTTAGAAGCACTAATCCTTTATTGATTAAAATACCAAGGAAGTGTTCACAGTATGATTATGAAGTTTAGAGAGCTACTAAAACCTTAAATTAACAAAACTCAATGTGGGAGATTTGATATGGAAAACTTGGCATTTCTGTTTGTTTCATGTGTTACTTTAAGGAATATTATAGTGCTGTTATCACTCAGCACAGATCTGACGACTTGACTGCCACAGTTTCTCATCTGCTTGGTTAATTAGAGCCTTGAGTGGATGTTTAAGTTACATGACTTATATATGTCAAAGCTGTTTTATTTTTTATCCTTTTTTTTCTTTTTAAATAACAGAGTTCAGCTTTTGTTCTGAACACATTGAAATCATGCTTAAAATACAAGTGCATGCAAAAATTAAGATCAAAACTCTAATTTATTCAAAGTTAAATTCAGGTCTTGCCAAAATTCTTCATTTTTACAACTTTGCAAAATGATACAGCAGTTTGCTGTTGTTAAACCATAACAAAAAGGTTTTAGTTTTGAACTGATTGAACTGTTTATTTTGCACGCTCTTCATTGATTTTCCTCCTGGGTTTTCTTCCAAAGTCTAAAAACATAAAAGCTCAGATGATTGATGGTTTTAAAGAAGAACTAAGTCTGGAACGGCACAGTTGTTCACTTCTCTGTGGACTGAGAGCTTGTCCAGTGTGCATCCTGCTCATAGACTGTTGGCTGCTCAAAGATGCTACCGCTATAACCCAAAACAAGATAAGGTGGGTGTAGCTAATGGATTATCGGTGAGGTGCAGAAGAGCTTTGATCTGGGTACAACAACATTAAAACTTGATGACCAACTCTGATTGAGCAGCACATTTTGTGCTCTCTGAATACTCATTTGTTTTATACCATAGTTTCACAATATGGTATATAACATATAAATGTGGTAATTTTTCATAATATAATTTGTAATTATTGTTTAGTTGTTATATTTCATCTGAAGACATTGCAGCCATAACTGAGCAGGCTTACGGGCCAATACTTCGTTTATGCATGGGCCACAGATTGAGCTTTTTCCAAACAACAAGTTTTTAACAATTAAGGATTTTTAATGAGAACACGGCATAAAAAGTTTTTGCAGACTATTAAGTCATCATCTTCTCCTTCTCTCAAGTTCTCATCTAATTTTTTTACTTCACTGGTACAGGTCCACACAGTTGTTTTTCTTAACTCTATGTCTCTCTTAATTTAGGTAATTATGTTGTAAATATAAAATTAGTTAAAGAAAACCTAATCTTACTTGTCTTCCATCTGGTCTTGTTTTAAAGTTTATAAATTAATTCACCAATAAAATACAGCACTAGCAGCTGAGGGATAAGGTAAGTAACATTGTTAATGTTTAATTTCAACAGGATGTTTTAATTTTGTGGACAATCTGGTTTTTTTTTGTCATTACAAGAAGAACAACAAACAATAGTCACACCAGTGTGTGATTTCATGTGCCAGTCTTTCATGCTGCAGAACAGATATATTTTGGTTTTTTTTATGAAAACTGAAATTGTAGCCAGAGGATTTTCTGATTGTACCTGGCAAGATTGTCTATCTTCAGATAACAAGCATTACTGCAAAAGCTTGTTTTGTGTAAATTAGAATCGAAAGAATCAAACTCAGCTACTTTTTTTTCAATTCATGATTTTAAAAAGAATTTTTAATGAGCAGTTTGAGAAGCGCAGACTATTTTGGTCAAAATAGACTAAAATTCTGATTCTTGTATCTTGCAAAGATATTTTTTTTATGTATTTTAAGTTTCTGTCACCTCTGAAATTCTTCTAACATCAACACAGAAATATAATAGAGACAGTGTTTTAAATAAAATCTGTCTGCTGGGGAGAAAAACCAATATTGGACAACGAAGCGGCATTGACTCCTCTCTAACATAAAAATCAACACACACGGCAGACACAAATAGGCTGCTGCTAATGCAGAGTAAATGTCAGGCAGCTCTGTATACATTAGTTCAGTATTTCTTCCAGAGTCATATTGCAAGCACAGCTTTAGCACTCTGCCTGAAATAACTGAGCTGGAGCCTATTATCACACACAGAGAAACCTAATGAGTGTGAAAAGAGTAAAAACAGAAAATGGCATTTTTATACAACACTATTCAAATCAGGTGTTTGCCAGACAGTGGGAATGTGCAGATACTTTCAAAACATATGCCAACAGACGCCTGGTGAAACATACCATCAACACAGGAAGGCATCGCCCGAGTGGTGCCGGCAACTTGACCAGGGAAACAAGAACATTTGACAGTCTGAGATCTCTCCTCAATCTTGTTCTTGTTGCAGCAGCGGTGGGCAGCGATTACTTCACATGTTCCTGCCTTCACATGCACTGTGAAAAAAGCAGAGTCTTCAGTGAGCAAAGATTGTACTTAGTTATTGCAAACCAAAATTTTAATCAATTAAAAAGGTAAAAAAAAAAATGTAATGGCAAAATAATACATTATCTTCAAATACAAACAAATATTAAGACTAGATTTGCCTCTAAACTGGAAACTAAACCAAGACAGCAAAGGAATTCGAAATGACAGCACTTAAAACAGTTCAGGAAAAAAGAAAATCTTGTCACTCCAGTAAAATGTGTCAAAATAAACATGACATTAGACAGAGCGTTAACAAAATTATAGTGGAGTTCAGATCTCAAGGACGATGTCAGAAAAATATGAACCAAAAAAGAAAAAAAACAGAAAAATGTAATTCACATGTAGATTTATAAAATTATACACCTGCTTGGTGCTTCATTTATACACTGATGTTCAAACAGAAAACTATATTGTAATTAAAAGCCAAGTCTTCATTGATAGAATGCATATCACCCACCACCTTTCATGCCAGATCTTAAAACACATTGCATCTTGTGATGAGAAACATAATTTATAGCCCTGTTGTTCAAGCTTTGTACATGATAAGTGCAACATCATGGGATATTCTAAGATTTTGCAACATGTGTTAGTGCCCAGACTGTACGTTAGAAATGACTATCTGCTACTACCACACCAAATGTAGCTCAGTATATATAATTTTGTGTTGGCTAAGGTCAATTAGGCTGCAGCAGCATTTTTGAATATTGATAAGTTTTAGGTGCACATCCAGTGATTACTTTTTTGCAGTTTCATACAAATCCATCTAGTGGTTCATGAGATATTCAACAGACAAACAGGGCTGACGTTGAATACCAAAGTTCTGAGCATCTTGAACCAACCTGACCCCAAATATTAATCAGTTGTAGAGGTTCAACAATTACTTTCTGCAAGTTTGATTAAAAGCTGTTCATTGGTTTATCAGACATTTTGTGTCATGGATTTATAAAAAAGACAGTGAGTCTTAAACTAAACGACTGTATTGTTTACTTTGTGAGCAACATATATATATTTGGATGAAGTTTATCAATATATGTTAAGACTCTTCTTGGTCTGTTTATATAGATATGTAAAGAATTATAGATAGATAATCTTTGTTTTGTAGCACATTACAATTCTTTGAATACAAACGCAGGTTAGACATGAAAAGCCTCTTCACTTCATCTGTAGACCCCCACTTTTTGCTTATGTTTACGTGCACACACACATCAAACAGGCAGCCATGTGGCTGATTAGGAACAAGTCCACCCCAAGCGCAGAAGACCCTCGAGCCGGCCACAAGAGAGCGAACAAAGAACGCTCTCTACATTTGAAGATTTGTGATGTCAACATATGGCCCTTTCATATAAGCCTTTCATCAAATACATGAAAATGTCAAGGACAAACAATGAGCCTTGTCAGGAGCTCTGTGTGCAAGTATGCAGTGTGTCTGTGTGTAATAGCTTACACAGGGTAGATAATACAAATGTCTGTTTGGTCATCTGTTCGGCCATGCTTCACTTTGCTTGTGTGTGTGTGTGTTTCGTAACGTTGAGACAACGTGAGTCTTCAGTGTGTTCATCTTGGCTCTTCAAACTGTGGTCGGAAGTTTCTGTTATTTCCATTACAAAGACTGCGCTCACAATACAACAAAGGGCGCACACCGCATGGCAATGAAAACTAAAGCAGCAAACAATGACTCTGCTCTGTCAGACGAGTGTTTAAAAGCGAGGGACGCCAAACTGAAAGTCCCAATATGAATATGTTAAAGAGACTAACAAAGATTTGAAAAGTTCTTAATTTGTACTGTTAATGAGGAAAAAGACAAAGAGGCAGTCCTGCAAAGCCCGGTCCAATTAAAGTCACAGCAGAAAGCACGCTGAGACTTTGTCTCATCCACTGTGTGTCTGACTTTCATTGTTCTGTGTGAGTTTCCTTTTAGAGGCCAGATTCGCACAAATATTGAATATGTGTATCTGGCTCTAAGTCAATCAGAGACTTTGACGAATTAAACGATCTAACAGCTATATAATATATTTGTTTTAACTGGGGCTGCATAATATTACAAAAACATGATTGAGATACTGTTGAATAGTCTAACAACAATATCTATTGCAATAAATCCACATTTTCCTCACTCCTCTCTTTCTTATAAGTCATCATGAGACTTTTGAGTCTTTTCCATGCGTATTTGCAAAAATAAATGTCACCAGAGGACATATATAACATTTTGGACATGTTTGGCAAATTTCACTAAAATAACAAGAATATATTATACATACAGGATCATCTGAACTTTATACTGTACATCTAAACCTTATGTCAGTATTGCCATGCTTGTTTTAACCCATCTGAGTAAAAAAAAAAAAAACAGCATCTTGTTCATCTTTTACCGTCTTTCTTTTTTTCCACACTTACTGACATTTTTTTTTATTTTATTCAATGGGTCTGACAGCCTTTTTTTTTGGCAGAACCACAGCTCAGGAAAATCAACACACACTCAGAGGGAACGCCTTAAATGAACCTCGGACACACACACACACCTGCACACACAGTCCGCCCCATTTTTAGTCTCAGCACCTGCAGTAACTGACTGAGCATTAGTGAGAGCAGCAGCAAGCTGAGCTCAGCAGGAGAAGGGCAGTAATGAGGAGGTGGGGGGTGAGGATTTTAATAGAGGAATGATTTGATTACGCATATTAAGGTTAATAGATGGCAGTTTTTTGTTGGTTTTTTTCCCCACTATGGGCCATATGGTAAATTAACTATAAGCTAAAGTACTATGACAGTGTGCGTAAATGATTATTTTGGCACGGCTTCACACATAGAATTTATTTTGCACCAAATTAAAGCTTGCACAAGCACTCACTTTTAAGCTATTCGGAAAGATGTTAGGCTATTAGTTTTTCCAGGTGGCATAAATAATTTTAACTCTTTAAAATCCCAACAAAAAATGTTTCTTTTTATATGCATTTTCTTCCAGTTCTGCAGAAGCATGCAAAGTTCCAACACAGTTCTCTCTGAGTCCACACGCCATGGCCCTATGTTTAGCAGCCTTGATTCCACTTTGCTCTGCAGCTGCAGATTTTAGAGGTCCTGGTGTCTGCAATCAAAAGAGTTTTCAGAAAGAAATACGAATTGTATCTCAAATTCTACATATGTGGTGAGGATCCAGTTTGAAAAACCTACTTTCCCCCCCTCCTGATGTCAACCTGAATATGCCAAAAAAAACTAAAACAAAACAAAACAAAAAAAACAGAATTTGGCCAGCAATCTGAAAATAACCTCTGAGAAACTACAACTCTCTTCATATTTTATAAATTGCACCTTCTTTTTGTGTGTTTTTTAACACTTTATCTACCCATTTCTGCTCTCCTCCCTGCCTCGTTCTCTCTCCTCCTCACCTTCTATTTTCTTTCTTACCTCATCCTGCTGCTATTTCACAAATGACCCCTCTTTTTCTGCATCTCTCTCACCTACTCCAGCGTCCCATTTTTTTCCCCCCTCTGCTTTCTCTCTTGCTCTTGGCTCAGTGCAGAACATCTCAGCAGGGTAGCAAACCATTATCCTCAATCACAGGGCCTAAATCAGAGAATTTTTTACACTTTTTATAATGTGTCCTCCTTCTCTCACCCTGTTCCTTACTGTTGATGCCGCTCCGGCTCTCTCAACTCGAGCTGGTCTTTCTTCTTGGCGTGAGTACTTGTTATCCCTGCCTCTCTTAACACAGCGGTGGCTGTTAACCCCATTTACTAAAGATAACATGTAACTGACAGACTAACAGATGGACAGATTGCCTTGAACATCCAAGAGGTTTCTTTTTTTTCTGTGAGTGTGTGTATGTGTGCATATGTGTGCATGTGTGTGTGTGTATCATTTTGCCAATCCCCATAAAGCACTGAGATCGCTCACTTGCTGCCAGCAGAATGCTTCTTTCAAATGCCATCCCTACCACTGGAGACCTTTCTCTCTTTTTTATACACAGATAAATTTAAATGTATGAATGTAAATGTGGAGCACTGTGTATAGTTGGACACTAATGCCAAAAAAAATGGAGAAAAAAAAATGGGTTCCCAAAAATGATTTTAGTGACCAATGAAACAAGTAAATGCTTTCAGCCTTGTTGTTTCAGTACATATCCAGTGCTGAAACATTTCCCATTAGAAAGCAGTAACAATGTGATGCTGGTTCCCAATCTGCCTGGCTGCTTTAATTTAGCATTTCTGTGCTGTGTTCCTGTACAGAAATAAACAGTGACATTCAAACTTGTGTTGTTGACTAACTGGAAAACTGTCTTTCTGTTTGTTGCTAAGGGAGTGGAGAGAATCAGGGACCAATAAACAGAGCAAGTATATTAGTCATGCAGCACCATCCACTTTTACGTCACAGCGTAGGTCTTTCCACAGCTGTGTAACTGGAATTCAGAGAATGCTGTGAGTGCCAGACTAAATAATTTACTGTCTCCTAAACCTGATGCTGATGAGTGTCATCACAAATGACGCTCCCTCTCTGCAGCAGCCGGCAAAGCTTATTAGACAACCTGCAAGTAGTCACATGTCATCAAGCTTCGAGCATCACCTGCTTGCGAGAATGTGCTTTATAAATTTCGCTGTGCCACTTTCTGCTCGGACTAAGCTCTATCTTTGGCTCTCAGCTCTGCCGGCAGTTCCCTCTCCTCTTTGATGTGTTTTCTATGGATGGAATTCCAAATCAGGAATAATAAGGAAATTTAGACACTGAGACTTTTATGGATGTCATTGCCCCTGGCAAAAGACCAGCAATATTGTTCATGTTGATTGTGGTAAAAGGGGTATAAACTGTAGATCTTTTGCAATGAGCACAATTGTGAATTTAAAAGTTTTGAACTGAGAGTATTGGCTTGTATGATTCTGGACAAACATATTTATTTTAATGTACTTCTTACATGTTGGAACTTACTCTCAAAGCTCCAAATATCTTTGCACTAGCTGTTTGGGGCATTAAAAATTTTAATCTGTAAATGCAATGGACCCCTCATGCAAGTTTCATCTATAACAGTTTTTTATTAATTTTCATTCAGTTCTATGAGATGTTTGTTACTCTAACCAATATAATGGCCACCATGTTTTTTTGTAATGTGTTTTTTAGACAATTAAGAAAGTACTTTTACTGTAAGGAAAACTGGAGTTAAATGTACAAGTCAGTTAGAAAATTTGGTGATTTTTTTTTACCCATTTCTATTTAGTTTTTTTTTCTTTTAGAAAGTATGAAACAAACAAGATAGTTGTTAATGTTTTCTAATGATTTGATAAACTGATCAGAAAAGTTTTGTTTTCCAGAGTGATGATTTCAGACAAATTGGAAAACCATTCCTACATAAAGTAACCTCATTAGTTTCCCTCCCATTTCTACTTTGTTTACAGTCACAAGAGTTATCATTTAACATTTGTTTGGTTAACTTGACATTAATTTTTCAAACTTACTGTGGCTTTCCGTAGTTTTGACATTGTAACACTGTATGTTTTTAAAAGTAATTGTAAAGTATTAATAAGATTTTCTTTTGAGTCTTTTTCTTCCTTCTTGTCAAAGCAAATGGACAAGGGTTGATAAGTGTGTCCACATAATTTACAGTCAGAAAAAGTTAGTTTCTCCTTTGCATAGCCATTTTTTATGCCTATCTGTGTGTCCATTTGTTTGTGGCCGTAAGTCATTTTTATTAGTTGTTGGTTTATTCAGATATGTTACTTTTGTGGAGAATAGTTATATTTAATTCTTTTGATTTTTGTTAGAATTTGAAAGGAAATGAAAACTCATAAAAAACTACCTTTTATGCAGCTTGCTACCTTACACCTTGTTTTAGCAAAGATGCCTAAACGTATGATTGAAATAAGCCGACATAACGCAGTCCCTGTGTCTGATTTTTAAATTACATGCCAGCATGATTGCAGAAAATCACGTTTAGCCATATATATTATTGACACTCACTTTACTTAGTACGTTTCATCAACTTGTCACCTCATTTCCCTCAGCGATCAAACATACCCCAGCTGTACGTCAGCCATATTTTCTCCTGGTCTTTTTGTTTTTGTCCCTGCATACACATGTTAAACACCAAAAGGGTTTCCTAGCAAAGCAGCAAAAGTTGACAATCCCTCATTGGTCCAATTAATACACGGGCATGATGAATGAACAAAACAGCTACTGTAAATGTCCCCTCTGGTTTTGTTTGTTTGTTTGTGAGGGCTAGTTAAACAAAGCTCTGATGGTGATAAAGGGCTTTTTCACACTTTTGAATCTAAATTTTTTTTTTTTCTTTTTACTACTTTGAATAACAACTTAGTAAATCATGTTTTCACGATTATGTCTTTAGGTTCTGCCTTTAACTTGACACTGTGACACATCTACAGCTCAGCCTTAAAAAGTTGCAACAGTAGTTATTACGCTTGGGATTATTGCAAGGCTCTGTGGTGCATATAGACGTGCTACGGATGCATAACAAATTTATTGTGTATAAATATTTAAGAGTTTCCTTAAGTCAAATAGCGTTCTATTCATAAACAGCATATTTTGAAAGTGAAAATTAGTTCAGATTGCGTGCCAACTGAATTAGATTACAATGTACATTTTACAGTGCATGTATGTGCGCCCATCATGCACCGCGTTTGTGCTAATTAGATTTCATTGGCCTGTGAGATGGCACCATTTGTTCTGAATTATAAACAGAGCAAATTAAAATTCTGTTTAAGAATCTGCCAAGAAAACGAGCATGGAGAGATTGGAGGGAAGCACACTTGTCCACTACTGTGTTTTTTCTTTCCTCTGTGCTGTTTTCTATTTTTCGCTGCTATGTGAATGCTCGCTGTATGTATTTACTCCAGCCCACATCTCCTCTCAGCTACTGCCACAGCCTTTCAATGCAGTGGTCAGTGCAAGAAGATTAGAACTGGTCCATAACAAGTGCAGCAAGAAAGTAATTCTTCAGGGAATAAGGTAAAGGCACAGAAGCTAAAGAGGTTTCTCTTTCTTTATTTTCTCTCCTCAATATGCATGTTTTTTCCTCAAGTATATTAAAAGTCATATCTGATTTTATTTGGGGATGAACCTCCTTATGTTATGTTGCAATGAACAAGGTGCAGACTTGAAAACCATATACAACTTACAATGAGGAAATTAAGACTTTAATAAAAAATAAAACAAAAAGCTGACCATGCAATGACTTACAAAAAAGGAAAAGCAAGGGAGACGACAAGGAACTGGGGGAATAACAGAAACCACAAGAGAACCCAAGGCAAACAGCAATCAAACTGAAAGACCTGAGAGAGAACGTGGGGTATACATGTGCTAGGAGGGGTGATTACTGAGTGACTGCAGCTGGGCTGATGAGCAGAGGCCAATAATAACCGAGCGAAACAATGATCAGTGACATAGGGGGAAACTGAAACATACTGAACGCTGAATACCTAAATCAACAAGAAAGGGGCATGACTAATAAACATAAATAAACTCATAACACAAACATGAAAACGTCATGGCCATGACGCCTTACTATGTACACATACATGTTTTGGATTTTACCTGCAGTGATGGAAGACGTTAAATGTAGAATGGGTAAAATGATACCTGTTTTTTTAATTTTTTTATTCATTTATTTCTCTCTTCGGTAACTCAACTCTGTCATTAAAGAATAGGATAGATGGCCATTTCTCACCAGTAGTTCATAGGACTAACAAATGAAAAGGAGTAAGAGAGACAGTGAGCTGCTTCCTGAGACACAACAGGACAGTTCTGCAGTCAGACGGTATTTATGGGTTCAGTAATATTGAGCAGCTTAACATCTGTGTGTCTGCGGCACTGATGTACGAGACAGAGATGCCACTTCCAGTACCCATATTAAGCTAATAATTATCCTATTAGGTTCCAACTAAATGCTAAATTTAAGCATCAGTTATTTCTGTGACAACCCTAATGAGAATCCTTGACATAGGCAGAGGTAAAAATGAGATGAGGAAAATAGAGAAAAAGACCAAACATGATATCAGTCGTGACACAAATATCCATGATTAACATCATTAATTAACATAATTTTCCGCTCCATCTTAATACATATCAGTTTGTTGTGTATAGTAAGGCATAAGTGATTTACCAAATGCTATATGTTTAGAAATGGCTGGAAAAACAGTCATTTTATCTTCTATCAGTGTTTCTGGGAGGGACTTACAGTATAAAAATAATCTTGAAGAACACAGTTTTGATGTTACAATGACTCACAAACAACAGCTAATCATTAGAGATTCAAATCACATGTAAAATGACAGAAAAAGAAAAAAACTGGAGCTTATCTTTGAGAGATATACATATAATTAGTCACATAACTTGGCTTTACAACACACTCATCTATGTGAAGAATAAAATAAAAAATAAAGCAATTAGATGGATTTTAATACATTGTGTTTTTAAATCAGAATAAGAGAAAAAAGCACATACTTGGAAATGTGATCTACTTTCCATTAAAGTACACTAATGAACACGTCCTGGTTAAATGTTCTGCAGTACTTAAAAATAATAAGCACTTTTAAAGTATTAAAGCATTTACTTATTGAACTAAAGAGTAGAGGTTTTTTTTTCCTCAGTCACATAAAATTATCCTTTTTTTCTTTTCCTAGAACACAATAAAACACAATGACGTTAATTACCAAACATCATCCATCTCTTTCTCAGAGACAATAGACACCACAGTTGCTTGGGGAATCGATCCCTATAACAACTCATCATTGGCCATGTGTTGTAACATCAGATGTTGTTCTCTTTGGAAGAACTGAGCATTGTTAAGTTTTTTTTTTTAAGTGTTTATAAAAACTTGTCTCTGCTCAGAAAAGTAGCAGGTTTAAACACAAACTGCAGTTTTTAGAAGTTTTTGGACTCATCACTTTCCCAAGACAGTGTTTTCTCTAAGCGGCCGCTTCTCCTTCATCTGTGATAAAAAAAAATGAGAGTATAAGAATGCAGGAGTGAGGAGGAACTTGTGGGTTCTATCTTTTTTGGATTTAGATTTGAAAACAAAAGCAAAATAACGTGGGTGTCCATTCAGATGACACTTTTCACAAAAAAAAGATGCTTCAAGCCAAACTGCACTGAAAACAACTACAAACATAAATTCATTCTTAAAATAAACCTTATGTTACCTCTTTTCAATTGTATTTATTCCTTATTCTAACTCTACTCCTTTTTTCCACCTTGACAAAGTAACTGTTTTAAGGTCTGCAATGTTTACCTCTAAACATCTGTAGAGATAACCCCAAGTGATCTGAGACCATCTTGTGTCAGCTTGTCTCCCAGTCCCTCAGACTTTGCCCCTGGTTCTACCACGTCACACGTTTCCATGCAGTTTTAATGCAGCTCAGACAAGAGAATTATCTCTCCACACCACCAGCACCACCAGTGTCCTGCTAAATCATACACGATATTAGTTCACGCGACAGGGCAAGCCTGGTGACACATGGCATGTCCTGACTTATTAGCAAGCCCATCAGCATCACTGCTGCCACCCTACAGCAGACGATTTGTACTAATTTGTGCTGCAAGCAAGATATTAGGGTGGTGAATTGGATATAAATTGTTAATATGTTCAGATGAATTAACACAGCATTACCACTCAACCATTAACCCGGGGTAGCATGTGTGTGAGTGTGTGTGTGTGGCCCTCATGTTATAAACCCAGTGTTAATTTTTCCCTGCTGACTAATGGTGCCTTTACAGGAGCCCCTAGGTTTCCACACTCATCTGTATTTCTGTCTTCCTCTTTCAGTCTCTCCTCTCCTTCCCACTCTTGTCTCGCTGGTTGGAAATGTACACAGCGTACGGGAGTATTTGCATCCTTTATTCCCTCTCCTACAGCATTTTCTAATGTACATTATTGTGTGGGAGCTCAGAGCAACAAGCCTTTCTTTCTTTTTCCTGCTGAAGCTGGTGTCTCTTTTTATCCCATCTCTGCCTCCTTCAGTTTCTCTGTCTCTTTTTGTGTCATCTTAGCAGATCAGTTCAGAGAGAGAAACACAATGATTGTGTTGAGCCCAAACACCCCCTTTCTCAGTTTTCTCTTTGTCTGTCAGCGAGCAGAGATAGATCTATAGCACTGCAGCCATATTAATGAGAATTTCATTTCGTCTGAATTCTGTCCCCGTCAAAAGAAATAAAGATGGACCCTCGTAAACGTCAAAGCCTCGCTTTAATGGGCTCCCATGTGTTT
This sequence comes from Kryptolebias marmoratus, assembly GCF_001649575.2. NCBI lineage: Eukaryota > Metazoa > Chordata > Actinopteri > Cyprinodontiformes > Rivulidae > Kryptolebias > Kryptolebias marmoratus. The sequence continues at coordinate 16,731,407 of NC_051437.1, read as the reverse complement.
GTATGTGCATGTGTGTGAGTGCACGTGTATGAGTTATGATTGCTGGTTATATGACTCTGAAGCCTTGTCATTTCACAGATCTAGATAAATGGCTGGCTATCAGCCTGTTTACGTTCAGTGACAGACTGGACAGTCCCATAATTTGTGCCACACACTGCCAAACCAACTCAAAGCACATAATGTCGCTTCCATCTGCAAATCCTATAAATTGAATGGTACAGACTGTCATGGCTTTTTTAGATGTTAAGGTTGAGGGATGAACATCTCAATTTGAAACAAGTTGTTGACCTAAAGGGGTTGACCTTTTATGTTTTGTTTTCATTATAGCTGACTAGAAAAAGCAGAATCTTCTGTAAAAGACATGATATTGCCGAGTTTATCAACTTTCTGTGTTAACCCATATTTTTATCTTGAGGCATTGTGCATAATACTATTAAAATGTTTTGAGTGTTTTTCATGCTGAAATTTCTTCCTGCTTCCGAATTTATTGATCCCATCCTGACAACCTGAGTCAATATGAAAAATGTACTGTTGTAGTGAATAAAAGGATGATATGTTGCTTCAAATAGGAGAAAAAGAGGAATGATGGCAGAAAACTATGCATTCTATCCTGTTTTATGTTAGAATTTGTTACTCAGCTTGCAAAAGACACCACTGAATATTAGATCTCCTAAACTTGAAACATGTTACATGAAAATGTGCAATTAGTGTCTCTGACAACATCTAAAAGTATGGCTGTATTTTTGGCAAAAAAAAATGAAACAAACAACAAAAGGCATGTTTTGCGAACCTTGCCTTCTGCTTAATGATTGCTGGATGGACCAGATGGACACTGATAAACTCATCAGTAGTTTAGGTATTCAGCAGTGGTAACTATGGTGATTGTCTTTAGGCTCAACATAACTGTCTACAGACCCTAATCCTGGTTTGTACCACATCTCTCAAGCCTCTAAACTCCTGCAAGAAGCCTTAACCACAAGGTCAAATTCTTCTCTAAACAATACTACAGTACTCCATTGCTAGTTTTCAACCAAAATGGTTCCAGTTGTAAATCAGGGTTGGTTATAGAGTCAGTTCTGAGTTAGATGGGTTTAATTTCCACAGCAGTTTTCCACAACAGAGCCACATCAATGCAGTACTTTAAAATAGAGGTCCCTGTGACCCAATGTCCTGTCTTAGATGTTTCTCTGCTGTAACATAACTGATTCAAATAACTGAATTACCTACTTTGAATGTCAAAGTTTTGCAAAAGCCTGTCAATGACTCATTAATTTTAATCAGGTGTGTTGAAGCAGGGAAACAGCTAAAACATGCTGGACAGTGGCCACGAGAACCAGGGTTGGGGACCTTTGCTTTAACATATCTATATAAGTTCTCTCTCTCTCATGGATCAAGTTCTATTGAGGACCACGTAGCAGGAAGACATTTCACCAACATGAATAACAATTTTGTTTTCCCTGCAAAATGAGGTATAAGTTTCATTTTGATCCCTAAAATTACAGTTTTAGACAGGTGTTGCTTCAGCTACACTTTGATGTTGGACAGAAAATTTTAACTGTTCTGTATTTAAATAGGCTGAATGTTACAATAACAAAAAGTTTTTTTGTTTTTTAAAAAAATGGAGACTAGCTAAAGCAACAATATAGATGTTCTACTTTGTCTCTACCTTCAATTTCAAACATAAGCAATTCTTTGTTATAGCTTAGAAAAAAGATTTTCAGAGCCAGAACTGGTACTACGTTAGGCACTAGCTAGAAACTAGCACTAGACAAAAGTTACCATTGTACTTTCTCATGAAGTTTTAATGAAAACATCTGACAGTTGCAACATACACAATAACTGAGTGTGCAACCTAATGATGTTGGAGCATAATTGCTAAATGAAAGTGCTTTGTTCAGATTTCAGACACTTCCATTGGCTGCTGAACACTGACAGGTGATCTGGCTAGCTCTGTGATTGGTGCACTGAGCTCATCTCTTCAGGCATCTCTTCTGTCGTGTCAGCACTTTTTCTCTTACTGCATTCATCAGGACAGATCATTACTGCACATCTCTCCACTCCTTCCTTCTCTTGCTTCTCTCCAGCTCTCATCCCATCCCTCACTACCAAATGAAAGGGAAACCCTGGTGTGTATGAGGCTGGTTCGCAGCAGAGCCAGAGGTGGAAAGATGAGAAGAGCGAGAGAAGGGAGATGAAGGCAAAGAAAAAGAGAGGAAAAAAAATAGACAGGCAGAGGAGAAAAAGCACAGCCTGCACTGACTGTAAATGGTGTGAGAGACAGGGAGAGTTTGTGCTGGAAGGAAGATTGGTCTCTGTTAGAGCTCTGCGGGATAGAAATGAAAGAGCCACCAAACTTGAATTATTAGTCCAATAAAATTAAAGTTTATAGAGATGATTTGTCTTAGACTCATTTCCCACCATCTAAAGAAGAGGTCAACTGAGTTTTTCCCATAACAATATTTGTTTATTGTTTATTTTGTTACTATTTAAGATTATAACGTACAACACATTTTTACAGTCTGGCCAAAAACTTTTTAGCACCCCATTTTTTTATGCTTTGTTTCAAAGAAGCCAGTTATTCCTGTAACCTTTTAAAGTGATCTCGATCAATAGTTCTTTAGGCTTTCTGGGGGTCGTTCAAAGTTTTTGTTTGGACCCTTCCCCCCATTCCTGACCGCAACAATACAGTGCTTTAGAAGATGATGAAAATGGAAAACTGGAGGACAAAAGAAGAAGTGTCAGGTCTAAAACAAACACACAAAGAAGACTGTACAGCATACAAACATAATTTGAAAGTCATGTTTTTAGGAAATAAACAAACAAATAAAATCTCCAGCAAAGACCTGACCTGAGAGATGCATCACTCTTCAGCTGATCATCTACTGTGTCAAGTTTTCAGCTTCTAGCTCTTTGGGAATCACCTTGTTAGTGATGTTTTGTGTCTCTTGGTTATCTTTAGCATTTTTCATAGATTCAACTAAAGAAATGGGAACAAAATGTGTCTTTATGACATGCTAGTAAGAAAAGTCATAAAGAGTCAATTTAAAATTGGTTATTTGCTAAATTATGACTGGTTCATCCCTTGAGTTTAGCAGCCTTTTTATGACTGAATGGTTCACAGGTCAAAGTTAAGTGGCATAGCAAACAAGCTTTCCCCTGGAAATTATCTGGTGTTGGAATAAATCTGAATGAAAATGCAGCTAAAGTAAAAATGCAAACTTTCATACGTCTTCAAAAAGCCTTAATAAATATTGATAAAAATCCCCTTAGAAGATTTCAAGAAAATGTGACTACTTGGAAGTACCATCTAAAAACAATGAAGCATGGCTCAAGACTTACCGCTTTGATAAAATCCACACATCCCAGGAGCTTTGGAAAATTAACAGCTTGTCTTTCTGAGACTAATTCCTGGTTGGCTAAAAAAATCCTCAAAATGAATAATAATCAGGTTCAGATAATTGTCAGGGTATCACTATTTATTCTGATAATTCTTTCCCTCCCAATTTTTATGATTTTACTATCAGCAGTTGTTTAAATAATATCACTAAGGTTACTAAGAATCTGGGAATAATATTTAATTTAAACTAATTTCTGATGCTCAAATCAAACATGTTGGTCAGTTTTGTCTCTGTTTTTCTCCACCTTAAGACAATCTAAATTGTTTTTCCAACTGCTGACTTAGAAAAAGTGTCCTTTTGAGTACTATAATTCACTTTACACAGCTATTAGTGTGAACTTTTTCCATTGTTTCCAGTTGCATCAAACCACTGTAGCAAGACTCATTACCAGGGCTAAGGCACAGACACATCACTCCTTATCTTGCCTCCTTGCACTGATTCCCTGTTAGATTTCCTATTGATTTTAAAATCTTACTGCTTACCTCCAAAGCCCTAAATGGCCTTGCCCCTAAACACATCTCAGACGTATTGATGAAACCTGTATCCTCCTGACAACTGAAATCCACAGACAGTGCCCTATTAACTGTACCCAGGTCAGGGTTTGTAGTAAAGTGAGATTGAACCTTTTCCATTCCTAAACTCAGGCACAGTGAGCCATCTTCAAATCACTTTGTGAAAATTTTTTTTGTGAAAGCTTTTTAGCAATGCCTATACTAATCACATATGTTCTACTAACATCCAGTTAAGTGAAATCTTAAGTGACTTTGTTGTACAAATCACATTTCATTGAGTCCCTTTTTATTCCTGTTTCAGATTGACCTGACTGAATCACCTCATCTCAGCTTTAAAAAAATAAGTTGTTTCAAAATACACAGATATCTTTTTATTTGCATCGTGGTTTATTTTGTAAGACACCTACAAATATGTAGATTAGAAAAACAATAGGAGCTGGTGTAGCTGCAAGGTTAGCACTTTTTACAAATCACTTGTACACAACTGACTTTTAAAAAAATCTATTGTGGCAAAACTGAGAAGAGGAACCCAGCTTGGTAAATTTGCTAAATTTCTCATTGAAAAATGCTGAGCAAAAATCCCATTGGGTTGAGATAAATTTTGTTGACACAGGGAGACAGCAGAATATGTTTTCTGTAAAGATATAACAAGTTTTATAGAAATACAGTTTTTATCAACACAGTTGTCACTCAAAAAAGCACCAGCCTTCATCAAAGCTAGAGCTATTTCATTGGAAAGAAGAGTTTGACCTGGGATCCGAATGTGATCAGACACGTGCTCTAAATGACATTTTTTTAGCATATATTAAAGATACATCACTGAGTCTTATGTTGCCTTAACATCCTGATTAAATCCATTTCCACAGATCAAACTAAAGCGGATCGGTGCAGCTTCAGATTGTGATTACACAGAGCTACTGTAGGTGCTGCCATCAGAGTGACAGCAGTGTTATAAATAAGAGCAATGTCTGACTGGTAAACAACCCCATTGTTAGCTCAAAGATGGTTTAGCAGTGGAATAATTTACTTCTCCCAAGACATTAGAAGTTGTGGTCAGATGTGTACATCATGGGCATTAATGAATTATGTGCAATCTTATTCCAGGGTGGAATGATTTTATGAGGTCATCAGAGGTACAGCACAAGTTGAACAACAGGAAGATAAAGTTAGAGAGGCCAGACTGAGATGGTTTAAACATGTGCAGAGTAGGGATAGTGGCTATATTGGTAGAAAGATGTTAGTGATGCATCTGCCAGGAAAAAGACAAAGAGGAGATATATGGATGCAGTTAGAGAGGACAGGGAGGTAGTTGGAGTGAGCACAGAAGACGAAGAAGACAGAGTTAGATGGGAAAGGATAACTCGCTGTAGTGACCACTGCAAAGGGAACAAGCAAAAGAATACAGATTCCACAAATTGTGGACTTTACCTAAAAGCCAAGTTTGTGTAAGGAAACTGTTAGCATTCAGGGTTCTGCCAATTCTAGTCTTCTTCTTTTCTTTCTTTTTCAGCTCTTTACTCTTGCCTGTCATTGTCCTTACATTCAGAGTTGCTACCCTCAGTCCCACACTCTTGGCTTTCCTCTTCTCCCTCTGTCTCCTGACACGTTTCCCTCCTCTTGGCATTCGACTAACAGCAGCACAATTTCCACCGGCACCCTGTTTGTCAACAGCACCAGTGGCGATTGTTGTTAACCTGGGCATTGACTGATTCAGGTATGTTGTTGCTTGGATGAGAAGTGTTTTACGCCGGATGCCCTTCCTGATCCAACCCTCACCATTTAGCCGGGCTTGGGACCGGCACGAGAGATACACTGGCTTGTGCTCCCTAGTGGCTGGTTTGATTCTGCCAATTCTAATTAAGAGAGGTTTTATTTGTGCAAGAAGGAACATAAATCAAACAAAAAGAGTCATAAATTCCCTTAATTAATGTTGAAATAATTTCACACAGTTTGTGTCATTCTACATTTAAGCACTGAAAACAATAGAAACAATTATTTCTGTAACAGAAACCAACTAATTTAAAGAAACTACTAATTTCAGCCAGAATTATTCTAGCAGCTTGTTGAAGGCCACAAAAATGTTAAACTAAGGGATGTTTAACCAGCTATTAGGAGTAGATGTATGCATATATAGGAGCCTACATGTTAAAATTTGAACTGTATAGATTAGAAAAACAACCCACAATCATTTTAAACTTGTACATCTGATTTCTTTTAACAAACCATTGTGTCAGGTGTGGTGGTGAGAGAGGCAAACCCAATGCCCAGACTAAGGATGAGCTTCAGGACAAAACTCATTTATTAAAAGAAATAAAAACAAAGGCTGAGGTGGCAGCCAAACACGAGATGCAAGACATGAGGAGACCCAGACAGCGCATGAAGCGACACAACGAACCAGTTAGTAAGTGTGGAAAATGACCAGGTTTTAAAGACTGAAGGTAATTAGGGGAAGTGGGCACAGGTGAGTGATTACTCACTTGGGGCAGGTGAAGATAGGCGTGGCAGGCAAACAAGTGATTGGCTGAGGTCATGTGAACGATGACAGGAACTCTAGACACAGAGAGCAACAAACCAACTAACAAACCAAAAACAGAAGAGAAACAATAAACCCAATACAAAAGAAATTTAAAGAATAATTTAAACAAAACCCAAATACTGACACACTGAAGTTGTTTTTTGTAAAATCACCCCCCCCCATCCCCCTATCCCCCCAAAACCAGTTACAATTATTGATAGAAAGCCCAAAATTAATGACATCCATTAATGTATGTAAACCTCTAACTGTGACTTTATTTAAAAATGTAATTTATCAAATTTATTTGTTAAATTGTCAAGTAAATATGTTATATGAAACAAGCTCAGGAACTTGCCATTGTTTTGTCATGGCACACAGCTTTTTAATAAACATTAAAAGTGTGTTATACATTTTTATTATTTTAATTCATGATGCAATGTTGTATTAATATGTAAGCCATTTGATATGCAGGAATTGTGAAAAGAAAAAAACATTCTTGTTTCACTCAATAACTTCCTGTTTTTCACCTTCAGGTGCATTTTAGGACTTGAAAATTGTTTTAAGGTTTAGCAGAGATAAATTTTCAGGTCGCGTGCAGGAGGACAAATGAAATAAGCAATGAGAAGCCAGAGGTATGACAAATGAGTCCAAGCTTTCTCCTTTCATCTGCTAACTTTGAGCAAAGTTCACAGCACACAGGTTGACATGTCAGTGCAAAAAATGCAAATGTGCAGCATTACCATCTTGCAGCTGTTCATGCTGGTTCACTGTCAAGGCTTAACTGCGACAGAAAAGGAAGCTGAGCCATCATTGATTTTATTAATGTCACCTGTGCATTTCCTGTTGGGAACAGCTGAAATATCTGCAGTGAAAAAGGTCTGTTGCCTCACTACTGTTGACTGATGAGACATCATTAGACACGAACAAACAGGGCTGACATTCTCCTTATTCTCCAGTTGGTTCTGCAGCGCCTGTAGACTTCTGTCATAGCAAACATTTTGGCACCCCGCAGCAGGACTGACATTAATAACCATTTTCCTTTTTGCGCAGGTGAGGCAGTTTCAGCATTATGATGTCGTGCCTGCTGGCTCGCTGTCACACTATTATAGCGTGCTTAGGCAATTTGCTAATTTAACAATCGTTAACAAAATAAGCGGTTCTGATTAAACCGTGAAATGCAAAAATGTCATTGGAAAAAAATCAGATTTAAAGAGGATAACTTTGACCTTTTTTTTTTTTTTTTTTTTTTTACTAGAACAGAACTGAAGGGAGACAGAGTTTCTCATAAAGCTTCATTCGGATTTAGCAGAAATCTAATTGATCAGTGGATTTAAAAAACACTGTGTGGGCAAACAGGACATTTAAAGGATTTACATGATCTCTGTTACACCCACACAGGTGTTTTCACTAACTTTTCCTGAGGCTACCTTAGATCTGATCGCAGGACTATGTGTGGCAATAAAGACAGACGTCTCCCTGACTCACCTTTTTTATTTGAACAAGAAACAGACTTATTTTTCTGCACAGCTCTGCCCATGCGGAGCAAAGGGCTAATCAGTAAAACAAAGTGCAAACACATGTGTGGGCGTCCACAGCCTTTAAAAAACAGACTTTCTTCGTTGCCTTTTATTTTTGTCTAATCTGTTTTGCTTTCATATTCAACTTTTTAGAACTGCGCTTTTACAAAGAAATGACACTCAGGTTTTTGTGGCACAACAAATATTTTGTATTTGCTTCAGGCAGCTTGTATGTTTAACCTCAAAAGCATCAGAGGAAATATTAGAAACACAGAAGCAGAATTTTACTCTGCAAAGAGGAAACAAACAAACAAAAGAACAATACTTAAATTTTTTTTGATGCACACTTAATTATTTTTCTAAATTATTTAAACCCTGAGAAGACCCTAAACCTAGCACAGGTCCTAAAGGCCCGAACCCCTCACACCCTGAGGAGACCCTAACCCTAGCCCCGGACCAAAAGGCCAAATTTCATGACTAAATAAATCATCATGTGTATTTATCTTTTTTTAACTGGATTGTTTTTGTTCATGAAGTTTCCATTATTCACATAGTTAGTTACACGAAAACTTTTTAGCACAACTGAAGTAAAGTTTAAAGCAACTCAAATAAGCATGAAATAAATTATATCTATGGTTTGAGAGCTGCTTTTGTAAAGTCTAAACCATACAGAAGTCAATGCACACCCTTTTTAATATTTGATAGATTCTTATATATGTGCTTTGCTGTTTATGTCAGTAATGCACACTCCTGTACTAATTCACTGTCAGCACAGTGCATACTTCAACACAAATATTCTTAAAAATTAAAGTAAAATAAAAAAATACGCATGTAAAATGAAAGCACCAGAAGTCAAAGAGGGGGGCTGTGTTAGTTCCGGAATATCTCTCTCATAGATGAAAAATAACACGGGTTTCTATTAATCTGAGCCAAAATAAGCATAAAACACTCAGTGAGGGATTGAGTGATTGGTGCTTTAATGCAGCCCACGGAGTATTTACAGTGGTGTTCTGCTAGGATTAGTTGTGTGAGAGGATTAGTAAAGCTGCATTACTGCTGTTTTATTTAACTCACAACAGCAAAAGACTAAAAATGAAAGCTGCTTAAACACATTTAGGCAACATGAGAAGCCTGCCCGAACCGTTAAATAAACAAAATTTTTGGTACCGGTGCCGAAAGGGAATGTGCAAAACACACACATGCCTCTTTTCACATACTCTATTTTCTTTTTCTTTTTTTTTAAATCTATAATCTAGCAATCTGATGACAAAAAAAAAAAAAACCTTGCCCTTTGCAGCATGGAAACGCTGTGCTCCATTAGTTCGGGCATTGACGTCGGTGAGAGTGCAGCATATGCAGATACTGACAGGATCAACAAAGTGGGGAAACTTACTGAAAGAGGAAAGGATTAATGTGAGAAGACTGGGGGAAAGAGGGACACAGGATAGAGACAGAATAAGAGAGATGTGCAGAGGCAGCACATTAATGCTCTGCCTTTTCTTTCTGTCTCTCTATCGCACTCTTTCCTTGCATCAGCATTGATCACAGAACATCAGGAAAGTAAAGAGCAACTCATCCATCAGCGCACAACTCTGGGGTTTGCTGTTGAGAATACTGAAATGTCTCTCCAAAGTCATCACTAATTTGCACAAAATGACAATAAAATGCACCCTGCTTGCAACATTAACATTAGCCTTAAACCAACAAAAATAAAAGCACTCCTAGTCCCGTGATGTTGAATAAACACAAAACCAAAAAGATTTTTCATGCATCATCCAACAAAAAAACAAAAACAAAAAAAAAACGATGCCCACAGAAAATCTGCACACAAACTGGTGCTTTTAATGGATTTTTATTGTATTTAATACAATATCATGACAGAAAATGATGTAGAGGACAAGTTTTTGGTCTTTACTCTTCTCTACAACAGAAAAAAAAGAGAAAATACAGGCTCCATCTAATCTTGAAAAGGCTCCAGCAGCAAGGAGAATTTCACCTGCTGATAAGAGCAGTGATATTATGGCTTTCAGTTGTATTTCAGGCTGCCAGTGATGCACTGCCAGCAACAAAACCACACATTTGAAATCAGAAAACTCAATTCCCTGATCAGTTTGACCTTGAACAGTGAGTAGCGGTGTGTTTGAGGTAAGGACACACACACATACACACTCCATGTTTTTCTAAATTAGGTTAGTCAGGTTATCAAAAGTGGCAGAAATAATACTCAGATTTTTAACTTTTTTTTTTTTTTTACTTACTGGATCTTCATAGGATTTAGATATCTGAGTACCAGGGACTCATTTAGCAGCAGTTTCAGGTTGGGCATCAACATTGATCATAATCACTGACTGAAAAATAGGATTTGTGGAGAAGAAGTTGCAAAATGAACCTGAACTCAAATGCAGGTGTTAGCTACCAATAACAGGAATGCTCCTGAACTTTGTCTTTCTGGAACATTTCCAACATTTTATTGGTTCAGCAGATGATGAGGAGCTAAAATTGAGACAGCGGTAATATAAAACATTATTTTACAGAGTTGTCACCGCATTAGTAATTTGTCAAATTAATCTTTTGAATCTCACACCAAATCCTGAAGTTCCTTAATGGCAGCTCTTAAACATAATAATCCAAAAATGTCTGTGAAAGGGTTTCAGTCATCCAGGCTGTGGTGGCATTAATAGGTTCAAAAGCAACTGGATTTCTGAACATCGTTTGCCTCTCATCCGAGGATCTGAGGAGTTCAGAGTGGTCCTCTTTCAGTTTCTGTTGCAAGGATGACTTTCTAGTTCAATAAAGTTAAATTTATTTTCAATTAGAGCCAATTTCTTTGAACATTTTTTTCCCCCAGTCAATTTAAAAGACATTGCAAAGTCCACTTTCTTAGATTTTCAGACTCTGAACTTTTCATTTATAGACAAACTAGTAAGAAATGAGGATGCAAACCTTTTTGTTTATTAAAGTTTTACCAGCTACAGACATTCAGTTGTAACTGTTGTATTAAGTTATTTAGTTATATTAATTATCTTTCTCTGAACTTGGAATAGTTTTAGGCTACATGATAATATCCAGCATTAAAATAATCGGATATTCTTTCCCTACTTATTGTATTTAGTGATCCACCTTTAAAAACTATTCTAATGCACTCTTAGTTATCATAAAACAACTCAATTTAAACAAATCAATTTAGACTAGAGTTTTACATGAGGCTAACTGAGAAATGAGAAAGTTTATTTTTCTTCTTCATTCTTTTGAACCCACAGACACTGTATCAGATATCTTAACAACTTTGTTTTCATCGTTTTATAGTTATGTCATGTTTAGCCACAGTCTCTTACATCTGCATTAATCTCATATAAATGTTTTTGTTCTGTACCGAACTGCTTTGCAAGAAGAAAATGCGAACGTACACTTGTGCCAGCATATATGAGTTTTTTTATCTAGGATAAGTATGTTATATTCATTATTCATATAGCTTCAAGCAAGCTAAGACTACTGGGAAACACTGAAAGAAGGCTATTCTACTTTAGATCCAGCCAGCAGAAGGCAAGCACCACTTGGGAACTGTATACATGTAACAAAATTCAGAAGCTAAAAATAAAAAAAAATACAACAAAAGACAAAAAATAATGTAAAAAAAAAACAGTTACTGGGTTGACATGTGCAGCATTGAATTACTTAGATCATTCTTGATGCACACAGATCACGGTAGAAAGTAGAAACCTGCCAATCGTGGAAACCGGTTTCTAAAAGTCTGATGTTTAAAAAGGCAGTAACATTTGGCCATTAGTTTCTTTCCAAAGAACTGATCTTCTGCAGATCCTTCACAACAATGAATCAAAAAATGTGCACATAGGGAGGTGGAGAAAAATAGGGGTAAAAATACCCCAAGGAAATAGAGCGAAAGGCTTTGATGTGCTTAAAGCGTGGCTGTGTACAAATTATACAATTACATTCATTTTTTATGGTAACCTTTAACTATCCTTAGAAGAAAGAATGCCACTCATTTGAAAATTCAAAAGGTGCATTTCTTTTTTGGTGTAAAAGAAAAGAAAAGAAATTAGGCTCTTTCACTAAAGATTCAGAAAAACAGAAACCTGAACTCAATATAATATCAAAAATTTGTAATCAGGTCACTGCAGGTCACTTCCTCTTGACTATCGCTAGTTTCCTAATCCCTCTTTGTAATTTGTGTCTTGAACAAGAACAGTCAAATTATGCAAATTGACACTGATTGACAACAAAGACGATGTTCAAGTCCAACTTAGTCTTATATATTTGTGAAGCGATTATTCAAATTTTAATTAAGTGATTTAAATGATCCTCTGCTGGGTTTAAAGGTACTTAGACACATTTTTAAATAGATTTAGAACAAGATCCCACTACTGTCCTAAACTTGTAAAGAATTGTGAACTTTTAAAGCCCTAAAATCAGCCCCTCTGGTCATCCCTGGATCTAATGAAAGAAACTGCATGTATGGGTTCTGCACATTGAAGCATCACAGCTAAGGGGAGGGGTGGGGGGAATTCCAACCTCAATGTGACTTTCTTGTAAAATAAAGCCAAAAGCACTGCAGATGCAGAATTGGAAATTTAAATGCGTGTGTCTGTAAGCCTGTGTTCCGATGAAAACCAAAGGCGAGTATTGTACAAACACATAAGAACAAAAGCGCTGTGCCACCCACCAGGCAAATACCTCCAGAGGACAAATTGGAAATTGAATCATAAACTATAAAGAGCCAAGGTTGAGTTCAGCTGCGGAAGAAAAGAGAGACGAGATAGAGGTGGAGAGGAGAGAAGAAAGAACAGCTGCATTAAATAAAAGTTCTCTCTTTTTCTCCCTGCCCCTGCAGAAATTCACGCTGTGCTACCTGATTGAAATTTCCTGGTTTAATAGCTGTGAAATAAAGTAAAAGTTGGGAAGAGGAGGAAAGGGAGAGTATGAGACAGAAGGAGAAAAAAAAAGAGGTAAGGAGTGGACGTGGGACAACACAGGAAAGATGGAAACCTAAAAGACCAACTGATACATGGAAAGAAAATTATCCTTTAGCTTTCTCTTTGATGCTATAATAGTGTGTGTTGTCATTTTGCAAAACTAGTATTCCGGGGGTTCCAAATTTGCTTCAAATTTCCACATTTTTCCAGACTTAAATTTCCAGAATTCTCTATCTAATTTAGGTTGATCTATTTTAGATTTTAAACACAACACAATATCACAAAAACGTAGCATCTCTATTCTGAGAGGAAGTAAATCAGCAGTGACTTACACTGCCCAACATGACGTACAATGTTTTAATCTTTCAACTTTTCTATTTTTATCGCTGCCACAGAGAGGCCAAAAAGGTCAATCATGTTTTGGCCCATTTCTGCTTTTTTTGTGTGTGTATTTTTTGTGTACAGTGTCTGTCTGTTACCAAAATATCATATAGTGGAGGGATTTTAATGAAAGTCTCAGACAGTAATCACGGGATGTACGTCTACAAGTGATTAACTTTTGGAGTCAACACAATTCAAGATGGATGTCACAGTCAATTGACCTTTAAAAAACAAATATATAAAATATGAACATAATTCAGTCAGTTTTACAGATTTTGTGCTAAAATTTGGTGTGGCAGTAGCTGACAGACATTTACGATACAAGCCCTCAGTTAATGCAAGATTGTGTGAGATATTGCAATATTGGTATTAGCATGAGCTGAAAGTCTGTATACCACATACTCTGAGCATGACAGCTCACAATATTGCATGAGACTGTCCATAACTTTACTTTCAAGGTTTGACCAAAATGGCTACATCATTTCCCAACATAAGATGATCTAAGTTTAAAACTCTGGCATGAAAAGTGGTGGAATAAGAGGCCCAGCATTCCTTGAAGGAATGTTGGGCCTTTTATTTCATCCAGTCTTTTATGAATAAGAAAGTTTTAAAAAGTTGCATTTATAGAGTTTTAAACATGTTAAGCTTTTGTTTGCTTGTACACAGCAAATTCAAAAGTGTTAAATGTTTTGGTGTTAGCAGACTTTGTGCAAAAGCAGAATTAATTTTACACTTATAGAGTCACATTCTGTTTATGTAACTCTGGGATGTATATTATTAGTAGTTAAAATCCAGTGTTAAAACAAAGTGTTTACGCATCAAATCTAGAGGTGTTAAAATGGAATCAATAACTCTTTACTTCTTAACTCTG